>NC_092328.1:28583539-28886569 GCF_036785885.1 Coffea arabica
ATCACTTGAGAGAAGTAGAAGAGATATGCTATTTAAGGATCACAAGATGATAAATAAAAAAAAAAAGAGAAGAATCGCAAACCAATTGACTACCAAGCTCCTCTTAAGCTCGAAGATCAATTCACAAAACAAGCTTCTTCAAGTTGATGAAATACAACCAATTTTATGTACAAAAGAAGGCTCACTTCCTCCTTACCCCAAGTTTCACTCGGTCAAACTAGGAAGTTTTACAATCCCTCAGGATAACCCTCACAGAGCTACACTATTGAAGTATTCTCTTACAAATGAAAAGCTTACAAAGTATCTTACACCACAAAGAGTACAAATGTTCCTGGGAGAGTATTTTCTCACTAAAACTACTCTTGATATTTTGTATTCTCAGTGTATAAAAGTTGTTTGAAGTTTCTGACCATACTCTATTTATGGAAAAAATGCTTTATTAAAGCTTCCAACGAATAGAAGGTAGCTGAAGAGTCAACTAGTCGTTGGGAGTATCGGACGTCCGGTACTTCCGACGCTTGCGTCCGAAAGCGGACAGAGAGTTTGAAAAATCTTTTCAATTCTTTCGGACGTCCGGTGATAATGTTTTTCGTCCGATATGATCGTCTGGTACCTGCCCTGTTTATCGGACGTCCGGTATTGTCATTGTGAACATCTAACAGCTTTCGATTTTCTTTTTCTTCTTTCAATTGCTTTTTGAATCAAATTTCTTCAGAGCTAAAAAGCTTTCTCATTGGAAAAATATTAATTTAAATTATCCAATTATTTTGTAAACATCAAAAAAATCGGGATCAAAATCATCAGAGAGAAACATCATGATTGAATGCACTATTATCCACAATTTTTTACAAAGGAATTCTGCAATTGGCTTTTGGTTTCAATGACATGATGATGATGATGTTGTGGTACAACATGACATGCCAGGAAGTAGGGGAAGGATCTACACAAGCTGATCAATTGTTCATGCATAACATATGTGAAGAAAATACAAACAATCATTTCTCACATTTTTAGGTTGGGTTTAGATGTTAGATGAATTATTGGATTGTAAAATGCATAATTTTTGTTTCTTTTAATTTTTTTCCATGATGCATTTCATCTTTTCGGTTGATTTAATGTAAAATAAACTATTTTCTTTTTTGTGACTATTAATTTCATGTTAATAAAATAATGCATTATATATATATATTTGAATGCAAAGATAGAAGGGCAAAATTGTATGATTTAACTTCTTAACCATTCAGTTATGTATGTTTATCAAACAATAGTAATATGCTTAGCAAGAAGATTCAAAATTAATAATTTTCTTTTCAATGCTTAAAATTCAGCATATCAATTGTTTCAATATTCAAACTTCAGAATTCAGATTTCACGATACACATTTAGTTTTATCAAATAGGTCTTAAGACTTGTTGGGCTTGAAAATGTATAATGTGACATCCTGTCCCACATTGGATCTGGTATGAAACTGTAATGGAATATTTTAGATTCATTGGACAATTTGGAATAATTATTTTGAATTCATGATTTTCACTCTAAAGTTGCTAGGCCAATCCTTGAGTCGAAGACTATTACAATTTATATAAGAGTGAATCTTGCATGGCCTCTACGAGTTGATAGAGGCTACCTTAGAACCAATTTGGAATCAGGCGTCATGTCAATTAAGGGTCACCTCTACAACCCGTGGAAACTATCTCTAGAATTTTAAACAACTAAGTGGATACTTCAAATTATGATAGGGATTTGCAAGGATATAATGGCTCTAAGGAAGCTTGGATGTAAGACCTCATCTCATATTAGCTGTTGATGTATAATTGTCAACATAACATACAATGCACCGAAGGTTTTCGTCGTCGTCACGTGCTTTGCAGCGTTATTGTTCATTTCTTTTTGGTCGTCGTCACGTGCTACTAAAAGCATGTCTTTAGTTTTTTTTGTTTTTTTGTACAATGCGCGGGTTGTTGGCTTAGGGTTAGCTACACAAAACATATTCTCTCCTGGCTTTCCTTTCCAAAACCTCTCCGCCGCCGCTTCTTCTGTCCTGGCTTTCCTCTTACCTTTCCTTTCCAAGATTATAATGCCAAAATTTCCAGTCAGTTGAAATACCTGTCTCCATCCACTTTGAACATTCCTTCCTTCCTTGTGAATTTTCTTTTTTTTGGGGGGGAGGGGAGGGGGGTGGAGGTTCAATCTCCATCATCATTTTCTTTCTGTCCTCAAACCTCCTGCTATGTAGGCTGTAATTTACTTTCATGAACAATTACAGTTCAGACACATGAAGATCTTGTTGAGAATAGTGGTTAATTGAGTTTTGTGTAATCTACTGGAGATATTAGAGGTATGCAGTTGTAATTGGAGCCAATAAGGGGATCGGCCTGGAGACTGTCCGGCAGCTTGCAACTGCAGGTGTAACTGTCATTTTTAATAGCTAGGAACGAGGACAGGGGGAAGGAGGCAACTTCGAAGCTACACCAATCAGGTTTATCAAATGTAGTCTTCCATCAGCTTGATGTTCTAGACACAGAGAGCATAAAATCATTGGCGAAATTCATGGAAACAAAATTTGGAAGACTTGACATTTTGGTAAGAATAATATTTTGCAGAATAACATAAAATAATATGCTACCATTGATTGGACAACCTGAGTAGGATCTAGATTGCAAGGAAATACGGATACAAAAACTTGTCAGCTTTGGGCTGTGTACATTGACCAATTGGTCATTTGACATTTGCAAGTAAATAATGCAGGAGCTTCAGGAGTTGTAGTTGATGAAGATGGCCTACGGGCCTTAAATGTAGATCCTGCAAACTGGGTATGAATAGATTCCATCGTGGGAGCTTTATTTTGGACACCATCCACTGGACACTGTTTTACTAATTGTTAATGCAACTAGTAGGGAAGCTTGTTAACGTTGTACAAGACGTTATCAAAACTGTTCCACTGGTTCAATGTTCGACTTTAGGAGCAAGGATAGTTACTATCTCTTCCCTAAGGAGTGAACTGAAGGTAAGCAGATTACTACTACTTTAAATCTCAAAACTAGATCTCCATGATAAATCTTTCACTAATGGTTTTGTACTTATGAATCTTATTCCGAATGCAGAGGATTCTAGGTGATCAAAGGAGAAACGAACTTGGGGATATTGACACTCTAACAGAAGAGAAAATTAATGCACATCTTTTTTTATTTTCTTTTTGGTCAATGACATTTTTGGGTTTGGTGGAAGCCTTTGAATATGATGGCAAGGCTTCTCCAAAATGCTTCTTCTCTCGGATGCGCTCTGTTTCTGCAACCTCTCTCTTAGGTAATTTCCCAATCAACCCAGAAATACAGGGCCACTTAAAATAGGGAAGATTTTGTTCTTACTTTCTTTGTATTTTTGGAGAACAATTTGGTTAGGATTAATGATAGGTAATAGCCCGTTGTAGAAATTTGAAGCATTTTTTAGAAAAAAAATTTCAACTTTTTCTTAGATATGTTTTTCACAGCTTTGTTGAGTTTCAACGTTTTTAGCAGTTGTTATTAGCTGGTGTAGTATAGTGTTTATACTTGTTATTAGCAGTTGGAAGCTGCAAATAAATATTTATACTGTAATTTCGTATCAATTAGGAAAGTCAAATGTTGTACTTTGCTAGCTTGCAGAAGTTGTTCATTTTTGTTAAAAAATTATTGAACTTGCATACTGTTTAAAGAAAAAGTCTCTTGTTTGGCATGTTTTCTGACATCATTTTTCAATTAGTATTGCTTTTCTTTTTTTTCTCACTTTCTTCATGAGTCATGACATGAATTTGTTGTTTGTTGATGTAGGCATATAGGAGAGGCTTGTTAGGGGCATCCATTATGCTCTCCTACTTTTCCTTCAAAACGTGCTCGAAGTTTATTTTCCTACTGAACTGGACTGCATTTGGTTTTCATACCTTCTTATCTTGGTGATCATTTTTATGGGTTTCAAAAATAGATGAAGTAAAATAACTTTTGCATATGAAGTCTATCTTTTTAGGCTTTAGCCTCTTGCCAGGACCAGTTAAAACTAATACATATTTTTGGTTAGTGTTTGAATACTTCAAACATCATGTTTATTTAATGTAACAGTTGCATGTTTTCTCCCATATTTTGGGTTTTCTATTCACTAAAAATTATAAAGCACCCAAGTAAGCAAGTTTATTGCCATATTTTGGTCTTGTACCTCCCTCCTGGAGTATTGTAACATTAAGTGCAACAACTTTAACGTAATAATCACTTGACCCTTATCCCCATGTGATTCTTTGAATTAGATGAGTTCTTTTAAGTACAGTTCTTTTGCTGAAATTTGTTGAGCTTGATATTTTTCGCATTTGGCTAGGATTGTGCTATTCCTGCTTGAGAGTACTTACTTTTTGCTCTTTTTACAATAGAAAATGTCAATTTTTTTGTGCTTCATTAGTTCATTATAAACATAAGTCATTTTTTGCATGGAAGGTAGAAGAAAATCCAAGTCAGATGTCAAAGAAAATTTTGGCACTCAAGTAGGCAATGTATCATATCACTACATCAATTGGAAAATGTTCTATCATGTGGCTTGGCTGCTCTGCCCCTGTCAAACAAGTTCCAGTTGTGTCCACAGGTTCATTTGTTTTGGATATTGCATTTGGAATTGGAGGACTTCCAAAGGTTGGACATCTTATGTGTTTCTTATGCTGCAATGCCAGATGTTGCTTTTGAATTATTGTTTCAAGTGCACTAAACATCTGCAAATGTCTAAAGAATCATATTGCCATCATTTTAAAGTGCAAATATACCATTGAACTGACTTTTCTCTATCTAATTGGGACTTCAACTAAGAGATGTTGTAATTATTCTTGATTTGAATATTTCCATTCTGATTAATTAGCATTTGCAATTTCCAGACTGTATAGCAAAAGAAAAGCTTTGTCTTGTTCTTGAAAACCTTCACTGAAATGGAAGCTTTTAAATTACTTTGTATCACTATTGGTTTTTGTTAACCTTATTACTTTGTATCACTATTGGATCTGTTTGATGTAATTGGAGTAATGCATTTTGCCATCGGGCAATATTAGTAGTTCCATGTCCATGGGAGATGTTACCATCCCCAAGAAATTCACTTAGATTGGCTTATGGGATTGGCTCATAAATTACATTTCTTGCTTCTAACATGAATATATGAAACTTTGTTATACATCTATTTCCAACTGCTTTACATGAATCTTTTTCTGAGCAGAAACTTAATGCGACAATCCCGACAGGTGCTTTTACTAAATTGGATTTTGAAGCCTACAATGGGCCTTCCAGAGGATATAATCAATTGGGGAGCATTGGATACAGCACTGAGCAGTTCTTTTTGCAGCTAAGAAAGCAGCAATTTCACGTAAGCAAGAATTGCCTTAGATTAGCATGCACTCGTCTTGAGGTATGGGACTCGATACAGTTCCTTCTCTTTTGTGTTTTTCCTTTTCTTTCCCAATTGAAGATTAGAATAATAGGACTTCTTTATGATCAGTTGCATTTGTTTTGTGTTTGTGAAGTCTGAAAAACCTTAGCAATTATTAAGTGTCAAATATTAAGTTTCGATTGTTATACCATGGAAAATTTCCCTATAAAGGTTTCTATACAAACCTTGGTTTTACCTTTACAGGTACAGAAATATTCCGTCATGATTTTATAGTTTCTTAATACTTCTTATCATATGCTAAATGAAAAATTGAGCTATCAAACCTTAAAATTTTCAAACACAAAAGATTTTAAATTTTAGATCTACAAAATGCATTCTTAGATGAGAATATCTCAAGCTTCTCCGAGGATAAAAGCAACCATGCAATCTAGCTTATATGTCAATGCCTCTAACTTTTGGAATGGAGTATTGTTTTAACATAATAGAAAGATGTCCTCCCTATGATGAATAAGTTTCCACTTTGTTTTTGCATTTTAGGATCATTCCAATGACTTTGTGTTATGCCCCTTCCTTGCTCCTCCTCCAAAAATAATAAAAATATAGTTGCTATTTCAATGTTTCACTTTTACGACAACGGAATGAGTTTAATATGTTGGGATATTTTGGAGTTAGAACTTGTCGAATTTATCTTACAGATTAGGATCATTTGTTAGTTAACCTATTTCCAATTTCTTCTTTTGGGTGATATACATGGATGGCCATACTGCAATAGATTGCATTCTGTGATAGCCCCACCTCCCCCTAAGGCGAACCAAAGAATTTGGTGGACCGCCTGCCCAACTCTCCCCGGAACTCAGTCGTTCACTTCAGTCCTCACTTAAAATCGGAATAAAACCACAGGAATAAATATATCAATAATCCAAAACTTAAAGCGAAACTTATATACATTTCTATCTCAAAAGGGAGTACAAACACCGAATATACAAAGGTTCTCAATCCTTCATACATCCAGCCCGTGCCGAAAGGTAGGGCGAGAACCATTACAAAAATCTGAAACTAGTCTAGGCTAGTCTATACCGAGCTCTCGTCCTTACTCGCCTTCCCCTGTTAAGGAAAACAAAACTAAAGGGATGAGCTAAAAGCTCAGTGAGGTTCCGAACACATAATCAAACAATAAGTTCAATGCATTAACCATAAATAACCAATAATTCAAGAAACATTGACAATGGAAAGCGATAATAACACATTTATCAAAAGGATACGTGCTCACAGGGAGCCATTCATTTATTCGTTCATTCATTCTCCTTTCATTCCCTTATTCCTCCAATCATTTGAAAATGTATTTTTGTAAGTAAAACCCCTCATTTGCATTGACATTCGTTCATTCATTTCATTCACCCCCTCCTGGACGTTGGCCAGGCTCCACCAGACTACAAGGTAATACTCGAGTATACCAAACATTCACCCAGGGTCACCATATCGCCCGACCGAGTCGGCTTCTGGCTCAAGTCGATCGGTAACGAAGGGCAGGGCCCAGTTCAGCCAAAAGGCTTACATTCATGCACCAGTAACGGTTCAATCATTAAAAAATTTCATATTCGTTTAGGTCGAGTGCGATAAAGTACACACTCGCCTGGAAAACTCATTTGGCAATCATCGAGGCCACTTAGCACATTATCCAACAATAATAGCAAGCCATGAAGTCATGAAGTCAAGGGGAATATAACAAACAAGGAACACTCACCTATTTAAGCAAAATAATGTCCAAAGTATCCTTCCGGATAACACCCTCAATCACCAAGGAACCCTAATATAATCAAAAGAACACATTATGCTTCAACCACCAAAGATTTAAGTGATTCAAAGAAAATTCGAATACGTACTAGTACAAAGTATAAATATGGTTTTGGTAGTGAAAAGAGTACATTTAAACCAAAGGACATAAGTAAAATATTTGTAAAACTTATGCTCACTCGTAAAACTTTAAAATCTCCATTTGAGTCGAAGTGACAAAGAAAACGTATTTCTATTAGTCGAAAATTTCATTTTTCCAAGGGTACAAGTTTCAGCCGAATTCTAGCTTATATACCTCGATAAAAGAAGATGTAAATACCCTAGATGGTTCACGTGGTATTCGCTCTCAAACCTTACTCAAGTCGGAAGTATATCGGCCTAGTTCTCGAGCGTAAATTTGGGCAGCACGCCCTTTGTATTTACCTATTTTCCAGCCATTTATGGCTTCATTCTTTTCCTCAATCAATCCCAAAGTCACACACAAAATCATCTCATTTCAATAGCCATTCCATAGGCTCCAAGTCATACAAGTACAAAATCAAGCTAGGAACATGTGCGGAAATGAAGGTTGAGTCAAGAAACAAAAGACAAATTTGACGTTGTTTTGCGTAACGGACACAACTGAGGCTACACTTATCGGATTGGGGTACAATTTATACCGTTTCGAAGCTAAGACAGAGGGATACAATTTTGGTGAAGACCACTTAGTCCAGTTTGTGAGAACCTCGAAAATATGCCTACAGATATATATATATAAATACATAATATAAAATATATGCATTGCACCTGCATTTTTAAACTGTTAATAAACTTCATATTTCTCTTTATGTGATTCTAATTAAGTACGTAAAAATAGTTTAATGTTACAAACAGTTTAAGTGTGCAAAATATTAAAAATTATTTGATTCCTGCCATTATAAATTAACACTTTTTGGGGTAAATTATTTTAATGCCATGAGGTTAATTCTTTGAGATCCGATAACCAAGTCTAAGCGTGTAGACACCAAATTTTTATTATTTATTTATTTATTTACTATTCGTTTTTATTTGTTCTATTTTTATTTGTATTTACTTTTAGTTTTAGTTATTTTATCCATTTTTAGCTAGAATTTCTCAAAGGAAAAAGAAAAGTGTTCAAAAAAATATGTTTTAGTTGTTTAGGATTTAGTTTCATTATTTAAAGAAAAAAGGAAAAATGAAAAATGAAAAGATGATGAATTGGAATTTGCACTTTGTTGTTTCTAGTTTATTTTTCATCCAATGTTAATTAAATTGTTTTTATTTTTACTATTATCAATTTTAATTACTTAAAAAAAAAAAAAAGGGAATACGCGATGGCAAGCTGCGTTTTTACGCAGCTTGCAAGTAAGGGCTCGGGCAGCCCTTGGCTGCAATTTTAGAGGAGACAATGGGAGTTTTAGGGTTGGGGTGGCCCCATATAAATAGAAGATGCAGCAGCAGCCGCAACGGGAGAGAGGGCATCGAGCAAAAGAAGAGCAAAAAGAAAAAACAAAGGAGGAGTTTTGGGGGGAAGGGTTTCAGGCAAAACAAAACAGAAAGAGAGTGACGTAGCATTGGATAGAAACCAGGGAGGAAATAGCCAAAGAGGGAGAGTTTTTGAGAGCTTCTTGAACGGCAAAAGAAAAACCAGAAAGGCTAGGTAGCGGCTAGGTTTTGAGCGGGGAGAAAAGGGCCGAGACTGAGGGGGAGATAAGGAGAGCTCGGTTAAGGAGAGCTCGGTTAAGGGGAGCTACGGGAGAAGGGTTTTAAGAAAAGACGAAGAGGAAGAGAAATCTGGGGCCTGGGCTAGCGGCGGAAAAAGGAAACTAAGGGAGAGGAAAGAACAGCGGAGGAGGTAAGAAATTCAGAAGGTGGTCGGCTAGGTAGACAGAAAAAGGGCGACTGAGAGAGAGTGATAGAAAGGGAGATAATTTCTGAACGGGCTGGAGGAAAAACACCAAAGGCAGAGATTGGGAAGCAAACAGGGTGGCGGCTGCAAAATCTGGAAAACGGCAAAAGAAAGAAGCAGAGGTAGAGAGGACGGCTGCCTACCAAAAGGGAAACATAGAGCCGCCGCAACACCAGAGGATCCTACCGTCGACATTTGCTGAAGTGGAGGCGCTGTCATGTCTGCTGCCATCTCCTTCTACTGCCGTGCCTTCCATCACCATTGACATAATCCTCACCAAGGTTTCAACTTTCTCCAATCTGGTAAGTTAAAGGTTGCATCTTTGGGCTTTATTTGCGTAACCTGAAGTTGTTAGAGTCTTGGGATTTTACTTGAAATGTGCGCTGCAACAAAGTTAGAAGCTGTCGGTTTATTGCGGCAGCACGGACAGTTTTGTCTCTTTTTGGCTGCTGGATTTTGTTTTAGTTGTTTGAGGTGTTGGGATTGCTGGTTATTTGACAGAGTATTATGTGCATGCTTGCCGTAGATTCCTTCCTTTACATCTTCCCCACATTTTATAGTTTGTCGCACTTTGAATAAGTTGGAAAGGTGAAGAATAATTTCTGCTGAAACAGGCTTGTGGGTTTCGACTGGTTGCTGCAACTTCTTGGCTCTTCCTTAGTTCTTTGCAGTTGTTTCGTTTCATGTTTTCTTGGTTTTTCCATTTTAAATCAGTGGCTAAATCAGTTAAGGTGCTAAGGTTCCGTGGTTATACATTTCGATTAAGCAAAAATGGCATGAACATATGCTGCATTTTGATTAAAGATTGCTGCACCTGTTTTGTTGTTCTTTTCTCTATGACCTTTCACCAAGTTTTTGGCCATCCTTTTGATAGTTAATTTGGTGTGGAAAGGGGCAGTGATTGATTGACTTTGAGTTTGCATGTTGAGCTTAAAACATTTGCATCATGTTCCAACGCTTTGCTGGAAACTGAATGAGTTAGAAGTGCCGAACCTTCTCCATAAAAATTCTCCAGCATTTGTGCGACTTTTTCTTTATGTTGGGTCTGTTCTGATGTTAAAGTTGCATGTCATGCCGCTTAGATTGAGTTTGGGATGTTTGGGCTGAAAAGTTTTGATCAAAAAACAAGAAAAAATGCGTTGAGATTGCTAACTACTTGAAATGAAAGTTGCGGCAGCTTTATCCTTCAAGCACTTGCATATTTCCAGAATTTTGCATCGAGTATGAGATCTTTCTAAGGTCTTTATCTGTTTGGATGGTGGTGGGTATGTAGTTTGCACTTAGTTTAAAGCTGGGTGTTTGGGGGTGAAATCAGTTTTTTGATAGACAAGCCATGCGCATGGATTCGTTGTTTGCAGAAAGTTTTCATTGTCTGTTGCAGAGTGTTCTCACGCCGTTCTGCATGAATTTGCATGAAAAAGTTTCCACAAATTGCACTTTGGTCCCCCAAGTCTCCTATTGACTCACTATGGCCCAAGTAATTAGAATATTTAATTTGACCCCTCAAAGTTTCTATTTGTTTCCCAAAAGCCCAATTAGGTTCCATTTTCTTGCAATAAGATCCTAGGATAATTGCAATTGAACCATTCCTCCACCTTCTCTTTGCCTTTGGACCTTTGAAGTTCCTAAAAGTATTTGATTGAGCTTGAATGCTTGGTTAGTGTTCACCATTGAGTCTTTGGTAGCATCAATGTTTCAATTCAATTGCTTGTTGGCCTTCATTGGTTACCATGTTTTGCTAAGGTGATGCCTAATGCATGGATTTGTGAACCTTGCGACTAAATGAACTCGTGGTGACCCATTTTCTTTAATTTCCCTAAATAAGTTGATTAGTTGACTTTTTCATGCTCATGGACCTTTTGAGTTCTAAAATGTTTCATTTAGCTTTGAATGGTTGATTAATGCTTGCATTTGGGTCCTTGGTGGATTCCTTTATTGGAAATTATGCATAGTTTGATTTCACTTAAAGTGCAATTAGGAGAGTTTTTGGTGACTTTGTTATACTTTACTATTTGAGGTACCGTGACCTTTTTATTGTTTTGAAGCCATTTTTCTTTCATTTGGACTCCATTCCAAGGAAGGTACACTCTATCCCTTATATTTGCACTTCATTTGACACTACGTACTCCTACGTGTTATGTGAATATGCATGTCTACTTCGCTTTCCTTACCTCCTTGCATGCATTTACTTGCTTTTACTTTTATTTAAGTTTTATGGGGTATGTGTACACCTCTTGGCTTGTAATAAATAGGGCTCGGAGAGCATCTGGTCCATTTCCCTTTCCCCTTTATGCTTTTATGGGGTATGTGTACACCTCTTGGCTTGTAATAAATAGGGCTCGGAGAGCATCTGGTCCATTTCCCTTTCCCCTTTATGCTTTTATAGGGTATGTGTACCCCTCTTGGCTTGTAATAGATAGGGCTCGGAGAGCATCTGGTCCACTTCCCCTTCCCCTTGCTTGCTTGTTTTTGTTGCTACATGTTTAATTGCTTTATTAGGCTCTTGCATCTAGTCGAGCATGCTAAATGTTATGTGCTATGTGTTTACAAGTATTTTGGCATGTCTACTTGCTTTCATAGCCATGGATGAATGGAATGGATGAATGTACGTTTCCGCTAGTCCAACGCTAGTCGGAATTCATAAAATGGGCTAGTCCAACGCTAGACCCTTAGGGATTTCCCCTCATTAGCATATCATTTGCTTGTTCACTACATATCATGCATTTTTCCTTAGTTTTATCATCTGGCATGCTCCTCGAACCCCTTTTCCCCTCATTTTAGGATTTTTGCATCTCATACTAGTTATAGGGTTCATTTGCTTGAAAGTCCCCTTAAATATGGGATATAGACGAGTGTGGCTTTTTCTAAGCCTTAGCACGCTTGTATCCTCTCTATAAAAGGGTAAATTGAGTCACGACTTAGGTCTCCCCGTACCCAATATGCATGAATTCCCTAGACTCATGCATTCTCAATCCACTCTATCATTACACTTTCACTTTTGTCTCATTTGCACACATGCACCTTTTTATCACTTTCACTTGCACACGAACACTTTTTTATCTCCACTTGCACATGAACCCTTTTATCTTCACTTGCACACGAACAACTTTATCTTCACTCGCACACGAGTACTTTCATCTACATTTGCACACCTTCACTCTTACCTTATTACTTTTATCATTTTTTTACTTCACACAAACTCACACTTTCACATGGCATGCATCCCACTCATTTTTCACGTCATTTAGGTTTAGGTGTGACCTCTCCAAAAGGATCATTATTGGGCTTCACAATTAATGTGATTAGCACCACTCAACCTTTGAAGAGAAATTTCCCCCAATACCCCTAGGTCTAGGTTTTTGCATTCATATAGACATATCCAATATGCGATACATACCTTGGGTAGAAAACTAGGAAAGGTAAGGTTAAGTCGCGCAACTAGCCTTGGCTAGGTCAAAGGGGTGCCTTGGATTCTATCCTTGCCTTCCCCTTTGTCAAACGTGACCCCCGAACCTTTTTCTTTGGTTTACGTGGACTAGGAGTCGTTCAAAAGGGGTTTCTTTCTATCTTTCCTTTAGAAAATTTCTTTTTTGGGTGACTTGGTACACCCTAACTCTATACCAAGTGGCGACTCCATTTTTCATTAAAAACCCCCTTTTGAACTTTGTTTGGCCAAATCGTCGCTTTCTCAAGTCCCATGGCCTTTTACGTTTCATTTACACACGTTCACATTCCATTACACTACACCCACCACACATTCACATCAATCGAAAAGTGGGGCGCGACAGTTGGCGACTCCACTGGGGACTTCCTAAGTGGGTCCGAGCATTTGATTTGGCCATTCTTTTCCCTTTTCTACCCTTTTTATGCATAGCGTTTGGATATTAGGGTTGCATTTTTCCTTTTTAGGACTTTTTGCCTCGCGCACGTACCAAACTACTCCCCACTCACGTATGTATGATTGGTTGTTTGGATGTATATTTTACTCGTTTTATCTCGCGCTTTGCATTGCATTTGGGTGGGGGATGTACCCTAGAGCCTCGCGTTGGTTCTTGATCCCTCCCCTCCAAACGAGCACTAGCATACGCGCATACGCTTTAATTATTTTTACCCCTCATTTATTTTTCTTTTAGTGGCTTGTCACGCCACTCCACCTTATTAGGATTTTAGGCGACCCACTTGGACATGTGATCGTATCACGACGTGTGCGTAGCATGATCCGAGGGGTCACTCGATCTTCCGCTTTAAACTTTAGGTTGATAACCTATTAGTTTTTAGTCGAAGGTTGAGGATTTTTTAGATTCGCCCAGACGGGTAGCCGTAACACGACGTGTGCGTAGCAACGTCTGGGGAATCGCTCGAGCCACCGACAAGGAACCTTGGGAGTGATGACCCTTGGTTTCCAAGTCTGAAGGCTCGGGGACCTATGACTTATCGAGTCTAGATGCATTAGTGAACCCTAACCTCATGCATCCATTTTAGCTTGCCTAGGGTAGAGTCGACCTTACCCTATTAGGGACACTATTCACGAGGGGAGGGGTCCAACCCCTTTCTCCCTTTTATCGCTTTATTTCTTTGTGCTGATTTCGTTGCCACAATGTGTTATGTGTACTATCAACTGCACTAACCATTTCATTGTTTCCTTGGTTTGCATTCATGTGCCCTAGCAATAAGAGGCCTCTTTGGCACTCTTTTAGTGACTTACCCACTAGATAACTCACATGTTTAAATTTCAGTCATTACACTTAATTTTCAATAAGTACATTTCATTTTAGACATTTTCCCCCCGATGCATTATTTATGTCCTTTAGGCCATGTTTGTCACATATTTACATCGCTTTAATAACTGGCATCATGCATAAACCATAGAAAGGGAATGCCACATAGGGAATCCCGTGTTTAGGAATAAGCCACCTTGTGTCTCGGATACTTAATCCAGTGAGACTTGCACGTTTACATTTTTGTACCATCCAGAGGGGTAGTGCACAAGGTAAGGTAGGATCCGATCATTTTCATAGAGTGATCTTTGGAATATGAGCGTCTAATAATCACTTTTTGGCCATTTTATCAAAGTTGGTAAAATTCCCTTGCGCAAAGGACATTAATTTGAAGAAATTCACAAATGATTCCTCCTATTGAGACGATAAATAAATTGAGGCCAAAATTTGATTTTAGAAGGCTCATAGGCTAATGCATCGCAATAAATTTTTGAACTACCAGCGGATAGCTTGATTTTTTTTTAAGCTCCCAATTCCATTCAATCCATTGGACCTTTTCATTCATCAATTTCATCCAGTCCATTTTATCAACTTGTTCATTTTTAAGGCAACCTAGTCGATTTGGAATTCATTTGACCAGTTTACCCTTTTTTTAGGGCAATCTAGTTGATTTTGAATAAATCATCAATTTCAATCAATTCATTTGACTAATTTACCCTTTTTGGGTGATTTGGTCGATTTTTGAATAAATCATCAATTTCAATCAATTCATTTGACTAATTTACCCTTTTTGGTGATTTGGTTGATTCTTGAATAAATCATCAATTTCATTAAATTCTTTTGACCAGTTTACCCTTTTTTAGGGCGATCTGGTCAATTTTGAATAAATTCTCGATTTCATTCAACTCATTTGACCGATTTCTTTTTTAGGAAGATCCGGTCAATTTTGAGTAAGTTATTAAATTTCACTCAATTCATTTGACCCGTTTCCCTTTTTAGGTTAATCCGGTCGATTTTAAATAAATTGTCAATGTCATTCAATCCATTTGACTAATTAGGGTTTCAATGTCGAATTCCAAATTGAGAAATTTAGTCGATTTTGGGAAAACCATCCATTGCATCCAGCCATTTGATCAGTTGGGGTTTTGACCCGTGCTTCACTGAGAAAAGTTGTCAAAACGAATTCCAATCTCTTCGATAGAAAGTTCGTCAAGGTCAAACCCGTGCGTCTTTGCAAATTCTTGTATCGATCAAAAGTGATCAATCCCTTCGGACGATGTCCTCATTTTGACAAATGTCTCTTCTCATTCCAATTGACCAAATTTTTCAAAATTATTTCTCACTCAATGAGTTGATCGGATCCGTCAGGTATGGTATAGTGCCTACCCTAGAGGATTGCATTTTCATGCTAGGCCTACCCTTGGCATAAAAGGGTTCCCCCATAGGACATGCATACCGATTTTATAATCTTGCTTGCTAATTCAGGGTATTTTTCTTTTGTTTTCCCCCTTCCCTGCATTCATAAAAATACTTCAATAAAGGGAAAATGTTTTTCTATATCTGATGGCACTTCCGATCTAATAAAGTGTCAAAATTGCAAGTGTTATTTGATTTTTGGGCAGATCCTACAATGAAAACATAAATGATCTATCTGGAAGCTCTACGCTAAAGCCTCTGAGAGATTTTGTAATTGTTTCAAAGGAAAATTCTGTTTTGTTAATGCATTTTTCCTTCCAAAAGAGAAGGGAGTCAAAAGTGTATATATGTGGAGCTGTTAGAAGTTTTTATTTTCTCATTTGTATTGTAATTGAATAAGAAAGGTTGTTTTAAACTTTTTCACCAATAAAGTTTTGGACAGTTATTGTTTTGTATATTCATGTACATTTCATTCTTTATCCTTTACTCATTGGAGATTTCATGATGAATTTTAAGAAATAAGATCAAATTGAGATTTTTTCAACCTCCAGCCTGAAAATTCGCAAGTGTATGCTTTCTAAAATCCTTGTGTACACTAGATTGGTGATCCGAGCTACACAATAAGAGTGCTCAAAATTAAAAGAGGTCCCTCAGAAGGCCCATGAGATACCTTTCTCCTTTACTTAACCCCAAAATAAAATCAGTCACATTGATTGATAAATTGCAAATCGGAGCGAACTTTGCTTAGAAAAATGCCCATTGGTTCAACCAGATTCAATTCACATCTAAGTGAAAGCAAAAATGTGCATTATTCTTGTTTGTTTTGAAAATTTGGAATGATACATTGAGCATTCGTTTCACTACCTATACAGATTTCTATCATTTGCTCTCCCATTTGAGCCTATAAAAGAATAATTTCGTTCCAAATAAACGCCTTGATGATCACTACCCTTTATTGGAAAATTTTCAAATATCAAAAAGGGGAATGGATTTTCAATGACCATTTCGTTACTTTGGTTGTCATGAGGTGTAAGAATGATACTTTGGCCATCGTTTCTACAACCTAAACACCATTTATCCCTTGCATCCTCATTTGAGCTAAAATTGGTGGTTCTTTTCAAAGCATCTACGATCGCACCCCACATTGGGGGAGGAGATTGGAGAATTTGGGAAAAGGGGAAGGAAAAGCATAAATGCTAAAATTAAATTGGGAAGATTTGGTTTTATCATTACCATCTTGGCTTCAATTTCGACAAAAAAAGAAAAAGAAAGAGTTTTGTCCGGCGGATCACCTATGTTTCACAGATATGGATGAACAAGGGTCTTCCTCAGTCAGTTAATTCAGATACATGCCAGAAATTTCGCATTAATGAAAGTTTCCTTTCAGAGTTATTGTAAGGAACGGAATGCAAGTCAGGCCATCTTCTTTCCAATCAAACATTCTATCCCTAGTTATCCCCTTTGAGCCTTCAGAATAAAATACTTCATTTGGCAAACCCTGAGAATCGCAAACCCCGCACTGGGGCAAGTTCAAGTTAGAAAAGAAAATTTTCATGAAGTGAAAAAGTGAAAAGTAACAAAATCAAAGACAGAAAGAAGAAAAGAGAACCTCAGTCAAAAATAAACTGGGGCAAATTTTGTGAAAATTTCAAAAATGGCAGAAGGCCAAAAAATCAAAGAAGAAAGAAAATGAAAGAGAAAAGCCTCAATTGAGCATAAACTGGGGCAAATTCTGATTTAACCCTAAAATAGGGTTGGCGCAACAATGCGATCTCAGATTCTTCAAACCACTTTCGAAATCCGCTTTCAAGCCTTAACTTTTTTAAGCACCCCACCTGACCCCATTACAAAAGCCGAAAGTCCTGACTTTTGTTTTTTGCAATGGCCCTGTCAAGAAAATTTCTGATGCTGGAAAATTTTAGTTGTATTTCTGAATTACTTGAGCATGAGGTTGACGCTACTCACCATGGAAAACCCACCAGATCAAAGAAAAGAAAACGGAAAAGAAAAAAGGAAAAATGAAATACAAAGGATTCGATGGTGAAGTCCCTATTGAGTGATCAAACAAAGTTCAGAATCTTCGAGTTCAAAATAGGGGCAATTTTGGGAAAATGCGATCTTCGGTGCTATGTCCTTTAAAGTTTTATTCTTTAGCTATCGTTTTCAAGCCAAATTACAAGCTAATAAAGTCCATAGTTGACTTATTCCTTCATGACAATCCAAAGTAAGGATCATACTCATAAGAAATTCATCAAATCATTTGTGATCATAAGGGTATAACCCGTTTTTACATGTTTAGCTATCACTTCTGTCCATACGTTACAAGCCTAAAAAACTTGTATGTTGACTAAGTTTTCTTGAAATAAGGGTGACAAACTCTCTGCTTTCACTAAGATGTGATATTGATGGGATTACGTACAATTTGGAAAAGAAAGACAAATCTTGACCTCCCATTTCCAAATCAGAAATAACACCCACTTGATCGGTCCTGAAAGATGAACCAACTGGAAATTGTGACCCATTACCCAAAACACCAATGCCAAGGTGAGGAAGAAATCTTCTGTGATCTGATTTTATTTCAAGAAAATCATCATGAAATTTTCTTTTAGGAAACATAGTTTCTTACAATGTTCAAATAAATGGAAAGTCATCCAGACAAGTTTTTGCAATTAAATGGCCCATACTGGGGCAAAACTTTTGTTATGAGATTTCGTGAAAACAAGCCCACACAGGGGCAAATATTTTTGTTAGTCCAATTGAGGATTTCGCCCAAGAATCAAATAATGCATCTTTCAAATCAATCACGCTGCTCTTTTCATGAAAATGTGAATGCATGTCATATTTTGGTAAGCCCCCTGTGCAGGTATTCATTGTTGAAATCAACGAAAGAACATCTGGTGATGTGGAAGGCCGATGCCGAAGAAAGAGAAAAGAAGGGAAAAGGGCCCTACACTGGGGCAAATTATTTTTGAAAAATGATTCTCTCGAAAAATCAGAAAAATTCAAAATGTCAAAAGTCAAAAATCAAGTTCAAATTCTTGTTTCTTGGAAAATCAAATTTAATTGCTTGTTTCTTGGCAAATCAAATTCAATTTCTTGACCAATTGGATGGCAGGATTGGGTTTTATCCCACTGACCATTCGCAAAAGCACGTTGGGACCGGGTTTTATCCCGCTGACCGCTTATCTCGGCAGGACCGGGTTTTATCCCGCTGACCGCTTAGTTCGGCAGGACCGGGTTTTATCCCGCTGACCGCTTATCTCGTTGGGACCGGGTTTTATCCCGCTGACCGCTTATCTCGGCAGGACCGGGTTTTATCCCGCTGACCGCTTAGTTCGGCAGGACCGGGTTTTATCCCGTTGACCGCTTATCTCGGCAGGACCGGGTTTTATCCCGCTGACCGCTTATCTCGGCAGGACCGGGTATAATCCCGCTGACCGCTTTTTATCAAATTGGGACCGGGTTTCATCCCGCCAATCTCGGCAGGACCGGGTTTTATCCCGCTGACCGCTTTTTATCAAATTGGGACCGGGTTTTATCCCGCTGACCGCTTATTTCGGCAGGACCGGGTTTTATCCCGCTGACCGCCAATCTCGGCAGGACCGGGTATAATCCCGCTGACCGCTTTTTTTTGTTGGGACCGGGTTTCATCCCGCCAACCTCGGCAGGATCGGGTATTATCCCACTGGTCGATCATCATGGCAGGTTCGGGTTTAATCCCACTGACCAATTCATTACTGGGGCAAATCTGTGGATACATTTTCAAATAAAGTCTTATGCAGTTTTCTTCATACAATCCAATTTTAAAATTTCTGTCCGGGTCTATCCCGTGGGTCTATCCCAATTTTAAATTTCTGTTCGGGTCTATCCCGTGGGTCTATCCCAATTTTACATTTCTGTCCGGGTCTATCCCGTGGGTCTATCCCAATTTTACATTTCTGTCCGGGTCTATCCCCACGGTCTATCCCGTGGGTCTATCCCAATTTTACATTTCTGTCCGGGTCTATCCCGTGGGTCTATCCCAATTTTAAATTTCTGTCCGGGTCTATCCCGTGGGTCTATCCCAATTTTACATTTCTGTCCGGCTCTATCCCGTGGGTCTATCCCAATTTTACATTTCTGACCAATTCATTACTGGGGCAAATCTGTGGATACATTTTCAAATAAAGTCTTATGCAGTTTTCTTCATACAATCCAATTTTAAAATTTCTGTCCGGGTCTATCCCGTGGGTCTATCCCAATTTTAAATTTCTGTTCGGGTCTATCCCGTCGGTCTATCCCAATTTTACATTTCTGTCCGGGTCTATCCCGTGGGTCTATCCCAATTTTAAATTTCTGTCCGGGTCTATCCCGTGGGTCTATCCCAATTTTACATTTCTGTCCGGATCTATCCCGTGGGTCTATCCCAATTTTACATTTCTGTCCGGGTTTATCCCGTGGGTCTATCCCAATTTTAAATTTCTGTTCGGGTCTATCCCGTGGGTCTATCCCAACTTTACATTTCTGTCCGGGTCTATACCGTGGGTCTATCCCATTTAAATTTCTGTCCGGGTCTATCCCGTTTACAATTCTGTTCGGGCCAGTCCCATGTCTGAAATTCCTTGTTAGGTCAGTCCTCCGAAAAGGGGCAACCAAATAACACAGGTAAGTATTTGGCGTCTACTTGTTTGTCTCAAGTTTTTTCAAAACTCAGACAAAGAGGGGCAAACTGTAGACACCAAATTTTTATTATTTATTTATTTATTTACTATTCATTTTTATTTGTTCTATTTTTATTTGTATTTACTTTTAGTTTTAGTTATTTTATCCATTTTTAGCTAGAATTTCTCAAAGGAAAAAGAAAAGTGTTCAAAAAAATATGTTTTAGTTGTTTAGGATTTAGTTTCATTATTTAAAGAAAAAAGGAAAAATGAAAAATGAAAAGATGATGAATTGGAATTTGCACTTTGTTGTTTCTAGTTTATTTTTCATCCAATGTTAATTAAATTGTTTTTATTTTTACTATTATCAATTTTAATTACTTAAAAAAAAAAAAAAAAAAAGGGAATACGCGATGGCAAGCTGCGTTTTTACGCAGCTTGCAAGTAAGGGCTCGGGCAGCCCTTGGCTGCAATTTTAGAGGTGACAATGGGAGTTTTAGGGTTGGGGTGGCCCCATATAAATAGAAGATGCAGCAGCAGCCGCAACGGGAGAGAGGGCATCGAGCAAAAGAAGAGCAAAAAGAAAAAACAAAGGAGGAGTTTTGGGGGGAAGGGTTTCAGGCAAAACAAAACAGAAAGAGAGTGACGTAGCATTGGATAGAAACCAGGGAGGAAATAGCCAAAGAGGGAGAGTTTTTGAGAGCTTCTTGAACGGCAAAAGAAAAACCAGAAAGGCTAGGTAGCGGCTAGGTTTTGAGCGGGGAGAAAAGGGCCGAGACTGAGGGGGAGATAAGGAGAGCTCGGTTAAGGGGAGCTACGGGAGAAGGGTTTTAAGAAAAGACGAAGAGGAAGAGAAATCTGGGGCCTGGGCTAGCGGCGGAAAAAGGAAACTAAGGGAGAGGAAAGAACAGCGGAGGAGGTAAGAAATTCAGAAGGTGGTCGGCTAGGTAGACAGAAAAAGGGCGACTGAGAGAGAGTGATAGAAAGGGAGATAATTTCTGAACGGGCTGGAGGAAAAACACCAAAGGCAGAGATTGGGAAGCAAACAGGGTGGCGGCTGCAAAATCTGGAAAACGGCAAAAGAAAGAAGCAGAGGTAGAGAGGACGGCTGCCTACCAAAAGGGAAACATAGAGCCGCCGCAACACCAGAGGATCCTACCGTCGACATTTGCTGAAGTGGAGGCGCTGTCATGTCTGCTGCCATCTCCTTCTACTGCCGTGCCTTCCATCACCATTGACATAATCCTCACCAAGGTTTCAACTTTCTCCAATCTGGTAAGTTAAAGGTTGCATCTTTGGGCTTTATTTGCGTAACCTGAAGTTGTTAGAGTCTTGGGATTTTACTTGAAATGTGCGCTGCAACAAAGTTAGAAGCTGTCGGTTTATTGCGGCAGCACGGACAGTTTTGTCTCTTTTTGGCTGCTGGATTTTGTTTTAGTTGTTTGAGGTGTTGGGATTGCTGGTTATTTGACAGAGTATTATGTGCATGCTTGCCGTAGATTCCTTCCTTTACATCTTCCCCACATTTTATAGTTTGTCGCACTTTGAATAAGTTGGAAAGGTGAAGAATAATTTCTGCTGAAACAGGCTTGTGGGTTTCGACTGGTTGCTGCAACTTCTTGGCTCTTCCTTAGTTCTTTGCAGTTGTTTCGTTTCATGTTTTCTTGGTTTTTCCATTTTAAATCAGTGGCTAAATCAGTTAAGGTGCTAAGGTTCCGTGGTTATACATTTCGATTAAGCAAAAATGGCATGAACATATGCTGCATTTTGATTAAAGATTGCTGCACCTGTTTTGTTGTTCTTTTCTCTATGACCTTTCACCAAGTTTTTGGCCATCCTTTTGATAGTTAATTTGGTGTGGAAAGGGGCAGTGATTGATTGACTTTGAGTTTGCATGTTGAGCTTAAAACATTTGCATCATGTTCCAACGCTTTGCTGGAAACTGAATGAGTTAGAAGTGCCGAACCTTCTCCATAAAAATTCTCTAGCATTTGTGCGACTTTTTCTTTATGTTGGGTCTGTTCTGATGTTAAAGTTGCATGTCATGCCGCTTAGATTGAGTTTGGGATGTTTGGGCTGAAAAGTTTTGATCAAAAAACAAGAAAAAATGCGTTGAGATTGCTAACTACTTGAAATGAAAGTTGCGGCAGCTTTATCCTTCAAGCACTTGCATATTTCCAGAATTTTGCATCGAGTATGAGATCTTTCTAAGGTCTTTATCTGTTTGGATGGTGGTGGGTATGTAGTTTGCACTTAGTTTAAAGCTGGGTGTTTGGGGGTGAAATCAGTTTTTTGATAGACAAGCCATGCGCATGGATTCGTTGTTTGCAGAAAGTTTTCATTGTCTGTTGCAGAGTGTTCTCACGCCGTTCTGCATGAATTTGCATGAAAAAGTTTCCACAAATTGCACTTTGGTCCCCCAAGTCTCCTATTGACTCACTATGGCCCAAGTAATTAGAATATTTAATTTGACCCCTCAAAGTTTCTATTTGTTTCCCAAAAGCCCAATTAGGTTCCATTTTCTTGCAATAAGATCCTAGGATAATTGCAATTGAACCATTCCTCCACCTTCTCTTTGCCTTTGGACCTTTGAAGTTCCTAAAAGTATTTGATTGAGCTTGAATGCTTGGTTAGTGTTCACCATTGAGTCTTTGGTAGCATCAATGTTTCAATTCAATTGCTTGTTGGCCTTCATTGGTTACCATGTTTTGCTAAGGTGATGCCTAATGCATGGATTTGTGAACCTTGCGACTAAATGAACTCGTGGTGACCCATTTTCTTTAATTTCCCTAAATAAGTTGATTAGTTGACTTTTTCATGCTCATGGACCTTTTGAGTTCTAAAATGTTTCATTTAGCTTTGAATGGTTGATTAATGCTTGCATTTGGGTCCTTGGTGGATTCCTTTATTGGAAATTATGCATAGTTTGATTTCACTTAAAGTGCAATTAGGAGAGTTTTTGGTGACTTTGTTATACTTTACTATTTGAGGTACCGTGACCTTTTTATTGTTTTGAAGCCATTTTTCTTTCATTTGGACTCCATTCCAAGGAAGGTACACTCTATCCCTTATATTTGCACTTCATTTGACACTACGTGCTCCTACGTGTTATGTGAATATGCATGTCTACTTCGCTTTCCTTACCTCCTTGCATGCATTTACTTGCTTTTACTTTTATTTAAGTTTTATGGGGTATGTGTACACCTCTTGGCTTGTAATAAATAGGGCTCGGAGAGCATCTGGTCCATTTCCCTTTCCCCTTTATGCTTTTATGGGGTATGTGTACACCTCTTGGCTTGTAATAAATAGGGCTCGGAGAGCATCTGGTCCATTTCCCTTTCCCCTTTATGCTTTTATGGGGTATGTGTACCCCTCTTGGCTTGTAATAGATAGGGCTCGGAGAGCATCTGGTCCACTTCCCCTTCCCCTTGCTTGCTTGTTTTTGTTGCTACATGTTTAATTGCTTTATTAGGCTCTTGCATCTAGTCGAGCATGCTAAATGTTATGTGCTATGTGTTTACAAGTATTTTGGCATGTCTACTTGCTTTCATAGCCATGGATGAATGGAATGGATGAATGTACGTTTCCGCTAGTCCAACGCTAGTCGGAATTCATAGAATGGGCTAGTCCAACGCTAGACCCTTAGGGATTTCCCCTCATTAGCATATCATTTGCTTGTTCACTACATATCATGCATTTTTCCTTAGTTTTATCATCTGGCATGCTCCTCGAACCCCTTTTCCCCTCATTTTAGGATTTTTGCATCTCATACTAGTTATAGGGTTCATTTGCTTGAAAGTCCCCTTAAATATGGGATATAGACGAGTGTGGCTTTTTCTAAGCCTTAGCACGCTTGTATCCTCTCTATAAAAGGGTAAATTGAGTCACTACTTAGGTCTCCCCGTACCCAATATGCATGAATTCCCTAGACTCATGCATTCTCAATCCACTCTATCATTACACTTTCACTTTTGTCTCATTTGCACACATGCACCTTTTTATCACTTTCACTTGCACACGAACACTTTTTTATCTCCACTTGCACACGAACCCTTTTATCTTCACTTGCACACGAACAACTTTATCTTCACTCGCACACGAGTACTTTCATCTACATTTGCACACCTTCACTCTTACCTTATTACTTTTATCATTTTTTTACTTCACACAAACTCACACTTTCACATGGCATGCATCCCACTCATTTTTCACGTCATTTAGGTTTAGGTGTGACCTCTCCAAAAGGATCATTATTGGGCTTCACAATTAATGTGATTAGCACCACTCAACCTTTGAAGAGAAATTTCCCCCAATACCCCTAGGTCTAGGTTTTTGCATTCATATAGACATATCCAATATGCGATACATACCTTGGGTAGAAAACTAGGAAAGGTAAGGTTAAGTCGCGCAACTAGCCTTGGCTAGGTCAAAGGGGTACCTTGGATTCTATCCTTGCCTTCCCCTTTGTCAAACGTGACCCCCGAACCTTTTTCTTTGGTTTACGTGGACTAGGAGTCGTTCAAAAGGGGTTTCTTTCTATCTTTCCTTTAGAAAATTTCTTTTTTGGGTGACTTGGTACACCCTAACTCTATACCAAGTGGCGACTCCATTTTTCATTAAAAACCCCCTTTTGAACTTTGTTTGGCCAAATCGTCGCTTTCTCAAGTCCCATGGCCTTTTACGTTTCATTTACACACGTTCACATTCCATTACACTACACCCACCACACATTCACATCAATCGAAAAGTGGGGCGCGACAAAGCGTTAATAATATTAAGTGTTAGCGGAAATCCTTTACAATTACATTTAGAACATTAAAAGTTTGATAATTGAACTTTTGCAAGAATAAATTATTAGAAGGCTAACAAATGTTATTTAAAGTAAAAATGTTGGAATCAGCTTATGAATGAGAACCCTGGAAAACGTATATAAGTATCAGTGCATATTTTATTTGCATTTTAATTCTTTAATAAATTTTAGCATTAAGTCCAATTGTTTTTAAAATAAGTACGTAGAAATAAACGTTAGGTGCAAAATAAAAGAATTGTGCTAAACTAATAAACTTCTTAGTTTGTTACATTAATTTCGTATTTCAATGGTAAACTATTTCATTGATCTAATAATTAATTTCTTTGAATTCTAGTATGGTAATTAATTGTTTTGAAATAAAAGTGTAAAGATAATTTCTATGTAATAAATAATATAATTGTGCCAATATTGAATTATTCGGTTTCGCTATACTAAATTAATATTTCTTGAGTTGGATTAATTCTATTACTTTAAAATAAATTCTTTGATTTCCGATAACTAGTTTTAATCGTTAATAATGTTAAATGTTAATAGGAATTTCCGCGTTAAGACGAAAACCAATGAATTTTAGATAAATATGATACAAATATACTAAACATACTTAAGGCGTGAAAATTTCGATAATTATAGTTTTATCCTTCTCTGTTTTCACAATAAGTGCGTAAAAATAATCTTTATGTGCAAACTGATACCCTTGGAGTAAATTATTGTTTCACTTGACTTTATATTACTAAAACGATAAATTTCGAGTTAGATTAACTCTAATTCTTGAGATATAATAATTGGAAATTCTAACAACTAATTCAATCGCTAAATAATATAAGAATTACTAGGAACCTTAATATTCAAGTTTAATTGATTATTATTCGATAAAAATGGTTTAGGTCTATTAGCGTATAATTAGGCGATCAAATCATACTTGGGATTAATTTTTGGGATCAAATTAGAACCAAGGACTTAAGTGTTCGTTAGAAGTAATGTGAAAAGACTATACTACCCTCCCAAGCTCACTAAAACCACAATGCAAACCCAGCAGATTTCGGACAACATAATTACCTCACCTCTCATTCGGCCAATACATTTCCTTCACCACCTTCACACTCCACTTTCCTGCACACTCAACCTCTTCTCCTAAATACCGCAACACTACCATCCTTCACAACCTCACTCTGCTTTGGACCAACAACAAAAGAGTGAGGGAGAGACTTACCTCGTGAGTATCGACCGAGAGGGAGCGAGAGGCCGAGCTACACATCTTCCATTTCTGTTCGTGAGTGAGAGTGAGGGAGAGCCGAGCTTCTTGTTTCTTTTCTTTCTGTCCGTAAGCTAGAGAGGGAAGAGAGGGACTTGCGATCCATTCTGCCTTCTAACCGTGAGCTGGTGAAGGGTCTGAGGGCTGAACCTTCTCCATTCCAGCCGCCACCAGAGCAAGGGAGAGGGAGAGCTAGTGGTCTGCATTTTCTGGGCTGCCGAAGGAGGAGGATTATTTCTGCTGCAAACCGTGTGTGTGAGCTCCATTTGAGGTAACTTCTGAGCTGAAATTAGTTGGTTATAGGCAAGTGAGGTCAGCTACGGACTTGCATGTGGTGCTTGTGAGGTTAGATGAGGATTTGTGACTTAAGAAATCTGATTTGGAAAAGAATTAAAGCTGTCGAAAGTTTGAAGCTAGAATTGCAGCTTGTTTCTGGAAATTTGTTGGAAAACGGTTGACTTTCATTTGGGTAGGTGCTTGACTAATTAAAATCAGAAGGTTAAGCTTTGCATGAAATTATCAGACCGGCTAAGCAAGAGAAATAAAATAAAAAGAAAACCGAATCTGCTACATGCATGTTTCTGCCGAGAGTTGAGGGGGAAATTTTTGGTCAATTGATGACCTGTTTTTCTTTCTCTTGAATCTGTCCGAACTTGATGCTGAGTTAGAATCTGATCTTGGAATTAAATTGATAGCTAATCAGTTAATCTAACCATGCATGCTGCTGTAATGTGCCGTGGATAGAAAAGAAAAAAAAAATCTGATGTGAGCTGAATTTGGACTGCCGAGACTGATTAAGAAATCCTGTGCTTAATTTGTTTAACTTCGACAATCTGAGGTTATAATCTTGATCATCCAAGTGAAGGTAAAATGTTTACTCTAAGTATTATGAGAACATTAGCTGAACAGGTTTGTAAAAAGCTGGAATTTTAGATGCGTAAAGGTTGATTAGAACCTGCTGGAATTTTTCAGTCTTATCCGAGAGGGGAAAATGCAGAGGTTTCTAGCTGTCTCCTTGAATTTTGGCCTTGAGTTTTCATGCTAAGCTGTATTATATATTGCATTAAAGATTGGTCTGAACATGCATGATAGATTTGAGCAAAAACTGAAGAGTTTATTAGAGAAGAGTTGTGTCAAACTGATTGCTATATCACAGCTTGACCGAGAGAAAGAAACAGAGTTTTATCAAACCTTTTCTTTTGAATCTTTGGTTATAAATTTCATATTATTGCACAAGATACACCTTAGCATGATAATTGCACTCTGCATGTTGAGCTGGAATGGAAAGAAAATGAGGAGTTATGGAGAAAGTTTCAAAATTTAATCTACCAATTGCTGGAAAATGATATCCTATCTAATGACAGATTTATGAGGACTTTTTGGTGGAATAACTTGCTGGAATTATTTACCATTTGACTCATTCCATGTTGGATAAAATGCATGTTAAGTGTCTAGTGTTTAAAGCAAGCTAAGGATGGAAACCTTGTTGAAAATTTTGAAGTATCTTTGCTGGAAATTTGTACATGGTTGCTAGCCGTACTAGTTCAAGCTTTTAGTGAGTTTATTTTTCTGGATTCGTGTATTATTTGCTTTAGCTTAAGTTGAGCAGGGTATAAGCTATATGTTTAGTGCATCTAACAAATAAAAGATGGAGATTTAATAGATACCTTGAATTGACATTTGCTAGAATTTTTCTCGACTATCAAAGCAAGAAAGGAAAATATGAACTTCTAGAGTTATTTGAATGCAAGCTAACCAAGTGGGATTGAATAAAATTCTGGTTGATGATACGTGGTTGATGTTGTCCGCACTTGGTTTGGATAAAAAATGCTAGATAACTAATTATTTTAATCATGCATGAAAGACTTGTATTTAAACTGAAGGAGTTATTGGAGAAAAGTTGTGTTTTAAAACTGGTTGTTGTTAGAGTTGAAAACATGGCCGAGGGAGAGGATAAGAACCTGGACCAGCTTTGCCTTTCGACTTCCTTGGCCGTAAACTTTATATATCACTGCTAAAGATACTCTGTGGCTTAATAACCAACCTCTGCATGTCAAGTTAGTGTTAACAAAGGAGTTTTTAACAAGTGAAAAATGAATTTCCAGATTTTCGGATCTCCCTGACCAGTCTCAGTAAAATGCTTATATCTTGGTGTAGGAAAATCCGATTAAGGTGCCGTCAGTGGCATTTGAAACTAGATTCATGGGCCTTTGTTCTGTAGAAATTTCATATTTTTCCTCCATATGTACTGCTGTCTGTGACTCCTCAAAGTAGACTGTCCTGCTTGAATGTCCTGCTTCTTTATGAAACTGAATTTTTGACTTGGATCGAACATTTAGCTTATTTGTGGTTTGAATTCTTGATTGAATTGTGGTTGGAAGTGATTGATGTTGTCAAGGGCTAATGATTGATGAAGCCCTTGGCCATTGGAATGATTTTATAAGTATTACTGGATGATGGAAGTTAATTGCTGGAATGTCTTGGGGCTTTACTTCTATTTCTATTTGCTTTCGATGGGTTTGCTGAAACCAAGTGCTAATGATTGATGAAGCCTTGGTTGATCATTTTATTTTATTCAGAAATGCACTTGTTGAAAGCTAGGGCTAATGATTGACGAAGCCCCAGTAATTTGCTATGTGATTATTTGCCATATTTTGATCCATATTATGATCTCGAAATGGAATCGGAGCGAGGGGAAATTGTATAGACCTTGCGAACTCGAGTAACTGCGTTCAAAATTAACCAAAAATATTTTCCAACTAGTATTATATTATAAAACCCTATATCTAGCATTTTTCCTAAAACTTTCCAATTCAATAATTTCCTTCAGCTCAAACCAGCTCGATAGCTACAGTAAATAAGTTCTATAACCTTTGGAAACTCCAAGCCTTATTTCAATTTTTTTCCTTCCTATAAGCCTTGCACTTGTATAGTTAACTATAGGAAAAGTTTTAAAATACTAGTTCTACTAATCCTAGTGAAAAGCTTGGGAGACTTGCTCGGCAAGAAACCCTATTCTAGGAAAAATAAGTTTTTAAGGATAATTTTTGCAAAAGCCGTAACTTTAGGGAAATGTTCAAAGTAACTTTCTAACTATGATTTTGAGAAGTTTGACGACTTGCTTCTAGTAAGTAATACTAGTTACCCTCTTCTAAGGAAAAATAAGGAACATTTCTACTACTCTTGACAAGCTTCAATCTAAATAGATTTTTTTGAAATCTCTTGAGAAAGTAAACTAGTATTATATTGAATAAATTCTTATACGAATAAGTTTAAAAACTGAATAGAAACTCATAGTTTCAAATTTTGGTTTTTAGGATATCGCGAGGACGCGGAATTCGATTCCCAACCTGATATCTGAACTTCACTCTTGGTGAGTGTCCCTGCCTGTTCTTTTCCTACTTGAATTAAGTGCTTTCTTGACTCGATATGTGATAAATTGCAAAATGAGTTTTTGATCCATCGAAGTGAGCAGTGTGTACTTTATCGCACTAGCCGTTCGAGTGGTGACTTGCGTGAATCATTTTTCTCATAAATCCTTGAATCTAAAAGTAGTTACGTCGTTGGGTGAATCCCTCGGCACTTGAATCTAACTACAATAATCCTTGAATCTAAAAGTAGTTACGTCGTTGGGTGAATCCCTCGGCACTTGAATCGAACTACAATAACGTCGTTGGGTGAATCCCTCGACAAATTTTATTACGGGTATATCTCGAGTATACTGCGTCTTTAGTCGACGTTCGGGCCCGGGACAGGGGTATGAATGGTAACGGGTTAGGATTAAAATGAGTGGATCTACATGGACTATAAGTAGTGAGAGTTGAAGGAGGGTCAACTACGATGAATGGTGATCAAGCGAGGAAAATGGCTCCTGAGAGCCCCTGTATCCTACCTTGCGCTGTTATACGCTTTCCTAATTGTTAAATTTGTTTAAGTTATTACTCGCTGTTTGACTTGCGTGACTGCATGTTTTGGGGCACCACTGAGCTTTAGCTCACCCCATGTTTATTTGTTTTCCTTACAGGATGTGAAGTTGAAAGTATTTGAGCAGCTTGTATTTCTTATGTTTGTACTTGAACAATTTGATTGTAATTTTCGGTTTGTAACGGATTCTAAGCTAAGCATTGTACTTTTCATTTTGGATTGACACTTGAAGCTGGAAAAGTGTAATCTATAATTCTATTACTCGATTTGTATGTCCTTAACCCTTGCGAGCTACGCGTGAAGTTTTTAAGAGCCGTCGATTGGCTAAGTTATAGGCTGTTATCTTTGAAACTAATGTGGTGATAGAAATTGATTTATTCCGGAAGAATCATTTTTGTAATAGCTTAGGTTAATCGTCGGAGGGTTTTTGGGTTAGAATGCTTGCGTGAGTCCTGGCGAGAGCTGGGCAGACGGCCCGCCAACCCTTTGGTTCGCCTTAGGGGGAAGTGGGGTCGTTACACAGTTTCTAGTGTATCCAAGTCATATTCCCAAATTACAGTACCAGATTCCTACCGACAGGCCAGTTAACCGTACTACGTTTCAATGGCCATAACTCAGGTTACCGAAGTCCGATTGAGGCGTTCTCAGGGGCGTTGGAAATCTAAGACATAGTAATACAACTTTTGTGTTTTGGCTAAATACTAGTTCAGTACATATCATGGTGAAAAGACACCACCAGATTGGTGAAATATCCAAAACGGATCACTGGATTCACCTAGGGCAGTCAGGGTATTTTGGTCTTTTCATGGGCTACGTTGCTCCGATTGAGCTGAAATTTTGTAGGAAACTATAAAACATCATTTTCTACAACTTTTATCTTTTGTACTAAGCCTAATTCGGCCTCTAACCTAGTCAAAAAAAACCGGTCAGAACAGGGGAGGTGGAAAACCCTAAAACTGAAATTTCTATAATACTACTTCCAACTATGAAATATGCTCATAACCTACCCAAAACTACAACTTAATTAGCAATTAATTGAAGTAAAGAGGAAGTTCTTGGTAAAATACCTTGGAAACTCAAGAAAAATGGTAGCTTAGACTTTCCTCCTCCAAAACAACTCCACCAAAACCTTTAAGCTTCCTAGTTGAGCACTTGTATGGTGTAGTTTGTGATTTGGGTGGTTGAAACTCAAGATTTGAGCAAGAATTGAGGCTAGAAAATGAAGAACTTTCCTTTCTTGTTTTGCTCCTCAAATGGGTCGGCCAAGACTAAGAAAATGGAAGAAAATTGGGTCAAAAATTGGTTTTTAGTAAAGGTGAAAGTTAGGTCAAAGTCTAACCTCCAATGGGTTTGCAACACTTGGCCCTTCTAGTGTTTTCTCTAATCCGGCTTCCAATGGTTACATCATATAAAAAACCTCTAATTATCCTCGAGCACCTTGTATAATAATAACACTTAGCACAAAAATCACTTAGTCACCAAAATTATATCGCACTAGCGGGTCCCACGTCTATAACGCACTTCAAATTAACGTACACTAACTCATACTAGGAAAATGATTTTAAAACTGTACTTGCTTGTAAAAATGCATAGAAATTTTTATATTTCCAAGGAAAGTATAAAATGTAGGTAAAGAAATAAAATAATGCTGAGAAAATGTGAAAATTTTTGGGTTCTCACACATTCTGAATTCTTTTAACTTCAATTCTTTGGAAATAGCAGAGTGGCCAATTTATCTGCTTTGGTGGAATTATGAGTTACTATGCAAGTTGCTCTAAATTTACAACTTATAAGATTCTTTAGATCTCTTTTCTTTGATACTTAATAATAGACAAAATATATATCATGCTCCTCTTAAGAGGGGAAAATGTGGGTTAAGATTTTGTATAAATATTACAAGTTTTAAAGTTGTCGAGTTTATCTTGTTTGTTTTGGGATCAATCAATGTCTCCTGACCCATTTCCAGTTTCCATGTATTGGTGCCGAGGTCCATTGCTAATTGCAATGGAATATATACTAAGATTTTATCGTTATAATTTCATGATTAGGTTGTTGCGGGAGAACTTAGCAAATCTTGCCATGGGCGGCAACAGAAACAAAATTGCTTTTGGATAGGGGAAAGATGCATTGTGCATTTCAAGCTCCATGCTGCATGCTTTCTTATTTATCAATGTAATTAGTTTAGGACAATTTGTTATTGAATTTATTAGACCCTCTTTGTTATAGGTTTCTTTTTGGTTTATCTGTAACTAAATTCCATCAGACACAAACAATTCCATTAAATGGATCCATTTTGAATATGTACAAATCATTTTATTAAATTGGGCACCTCCATTTTTTTTTCACTACGCTAATACGTCGTTTATGCATTAAACTAGGGAACTAGGGTAAGTAGGGTCATGGAACCGAAAAGAAATCATGTATCAATGGCATCATACATTTCACATCTAATATATTAGTATTTCTGCAAATTTTAAATCCTCTTGTTATATCTGTAAGGACATTTCTTTTTCTAAAACGAGAAATAATTCAGTTACCGGATATCTTGTTACATTTGTCCCACAATTTTCTATTGTTAATCGACTACATTGTTGTCAGGAATGGATTTTATACCATGTAACTCCCAAAAACTTATCACCATTTGGTATATTTATCCGTTTATTTATTAGAGCACCTGCCTTTTGGAACCGAGTAGCACATTGATTGCCATGATTCTGTATGTGTACTGAACTAATCTATCAATTTGCTGCACAATTTGACAGCTGAAACGAACTCTTTTTTTTCTACTACACCAGTCAATTTCAGAATTACAACCAATTAGACCACATTTACATTTAATACTCATCCTTGTATCTTTACAGACAACATCTTTTTCCTTCTGCATCATATCAAATTTCGTTTTTTTCTTCATACTTGCAATGATCGATTTTAGAATATCTTATACTCTTAATATTTAATCCAACCACACCATCACCATCTATATAAACCCTTCTTAAACCCGTTTAAATGGGCATGCATGCTGGTTATTCCACCGCGCAACGCTGCGGTTATACCTCCTAGTAATGGAATACAAGCTTAGGCACATTTGACCATTAATAACTTAACTATTATGATCCCATGATTTTCGCTTAAAAGTTATTGGTCTAACCCTTGGATCCGGTACATTACATATAAAATGTAGACTGCAAAGGTAATTTGTCAACAATTCCGGATGTTTCATTGTAATTAGTCGATTTTAATTTCTTGCACTCGGTATTGGAAGGACAGGAACAGCTTCTCTGGCCAAGGATATAACTTTTTGTTTGGAAAAGGCCCAACGTCAGATGAATTAGTTAATTGTTCTAGTATCCATGGACCATGGATTTTGCGTGGTCAACAGTGAATGTCTAGAAACCCAATCAAGCGGGTAAGTCTTCCGCCCAGCCTCCGATTAAGTTGAATTTTTTTTTTTTTTTGGGGAAACTAATCTCTCATAAATTGTTATTGTAGAAATTTTTTTCAGCTGCTTTCTTAAAAAAAATTCTCGATCAGGAAAGCAATAAGACTTAAGAAATGGGGAGAGAACATGAGGTCTTAAATCCCATAACATTTAATTTCTGATATTTCAATTTTAACAACGAGACCAAATCCTTCTTGGCTTTCATTAGCAATTATCGATATATGCCCTGGAATACTCTTTGTTCAACATTGTAAGTTTTCCTTTTGTACATATAATATGTATCTAGATCCATTTGTGACACATTTTCACACTGATAATGTAAAAAAAATTAATTCATTAGTTTTAAATACTTTTAAACAAGAATTTTACTCTTGTTAGTCATTAAATTTGGATTGATCATTAGATCAGCCTATCAAAACTAGCAAACATATCAAGTCTACTTCAAATTCAAAAGCTTAAAAATGGAATTAGAAAAAGAAGGTTGAGATTTTAGATTGACTGTCACATAAAATAGATAAAAAAGAAAACTTCTAGATATTCTCATCTTCTTGATTTAGGATAAATTTCACAGAGCGCTAGCTAAGCACTTTATTCCTTCCAAGACTGATGAATCCCAAATTTATTTATAGTCAGGATGCCATTATTGTTTTGAGGTCGTTGTCCACCATCAATAATGAGCTTTCGGATCTTGAACTACCGTGGTAATAGCCAATCCTTGAGGTAAAATACCCAAACAAAGTCCAGTTAAAAGGAGAAACAAATAAAAGAAATCTTAATGCCAACTTAAAAAAATAAAATAAAAAAAATAAAAAAAGGAAGGTAAGAAAGCATTCAGAAGGAGAGATTAAGATTCTACCTGTTTTGTTAGTTGCGCGGTCTGTCCCGGCCAAACGATTTTTTGATATGTCCCTAAAACACATATTTAGGTGCTACCGATTAAAATGAGAACATCTTAGTTTAACTTATAGGAACATTAATTAAACAATTATAAGATTCGTTATTCAACTCTCAAGTCCTCCACTGTGTGTGTGGTCTAGAGTATTTCTTAAACCAAGAAGTATTAACTAGTGTTAGACAAAAATTAAAATTTGCTAACATAAATATATTGCAAAACATCAAGTGCCTATTTCAGATTGCAATTAAAATGGTACTTAATAAATAATATTCAATCCCATTATTTTGGAGCATACTTGCATGATTACTACTTATGTTGGATTATAAATAAGTGCATACGTACCTACGTACGTACATACATACATATATACATACATATATATATATATACATAAATACATACATACATATATATAGACATATATATGTGTGTGTGTGCGCACGCGCTCACATTTGTGAGACCATTTTTTAATTCTATTTTTATGCTTACTTAAGATTTGCTTGGGAAGGGGTGTTTTTTGGATGGTTTTTAATGGACAAGTTTTTTTTACAACTTTATCTACAAGAACCCTTTTAAAAACATTTCAATTTTTAAAATGCACACCCCCAAAATATTATAGAACACCACAAATTTTTTTCTTTTTTTGCCATTTTTCTTCTTCCTCATCCCCCCTCACCCTGTCTAAACCTCCATCGATACCTCTTCCGATACCAACGTTGGTGCCACTCTCTCTCCCCCACTTTTTTTTCTCTCACTCCCTCTCCTCCTCCCTCTTTCTTCTCCTCTGCTCTCCCTCCCTCCTCCTCCTTCCCTCTTTGATCGCGTGACTATAGGTCATGGGATGGGCGAGGAAGATAAGGGAGAAGAGGAGAAGGAGGGAGGGAGGGAGCAAGAGGGATAAATGGGAGGAGGGGAGGGAGGGAAGGAAAAAAAAAAAAGAGGTGGCAGCAACAGGGAATGAGGGAGGAAGAGCAGATTTGGTGTAAGGAGAAAGAATAAAGAGTAAAGAAACAAAAAAAAAAAAGAAAGAAAGAAAGAGGAAAGGGAAAGAAAAGAAAGAAAAAAAATAAAGTTTTTTTTTTATTTTTTATACCCTAGAAAACAAAAAAAAAATTTAACAATTTCTACAGTAAGTTTTAATAAAGTTTTATATAAATACTCAAAAAACTCACCTTCCAAACGGATCCTTAGTTTAATTTTCTGATAAAATACTCGAGATTTATTTAACTATTAAAAAAATTTTGGTTGAAAAGCACAAATATAACCTTGTGCTAAAAGCATTGTTTCTAAACTCCGATCAGACCAATCACTCAATTGATTAGACTGGGAACCGGTTAAGAGTTCGGTTCAAGTTTACCTATATAACCGCTCAGTAAAAATCGATCAAAATTAGTCAAGAATAGGATTCAACCAGGTTGTGTTTGGATTGCATTTTTTAGGATTTTTTGTAGAAAGATTACTGTAGCGATTTGATGTATGTGAGAAAAAAAGGTAATAGGGAAATGTGATCACGGAAAACGACACAATTTTCTGACGGAAAATGGCTGTCCAAACAAGGCCAGGAAACTGGTCAGAATGCAGTTTCTTCATATTTTACTTTTCGCTGATTTGTATTTTTTCGTTTTTGATTTTCTTTTTCCCACTTTTGTTTTAATCTCTTCACACTCAAATCTTAATTTCTTCCCTCAAAGACATATACTCACAGATCTGAAATTTTTTCTTTTTTTTTCATTTTTGTCAAAAGATATGGAATCAACAACGGGAGAAGGAAAAAAAATAGCTAGAAAGGAAGGAAAATCAAGAGGGGAGGGAGATAGACAGTGAAAGGTTTCAAGAAACATGAAAGAGTGAAGAGAAAAAGAATCAAGAATCCTTGAAATCCACCACTTTCTCTGTTATGTGTAGTCTTAGATAATTCACAAGATGAGTTTCATGCACGTTTTTCTCCTCTTGGCGCTTCTCATGGCCTCTGATGTGGGGCCATTCGGGGTGCCTGAGGCCAGGACTTGCAAGTCACAAAGCCACAGAAACTTGTTTTGATTTGTATTATTAATAGAATAGGGAAACAAAATAGAAATTAAAAAATGAAAACAGGGAGAAAAGATCAGAAGTGTGATGTCTGGAAAAGTTGACAGGATGGGGGGCGGCGGGCCGGCGGCGACGAGGAAGAAAGAAAGGCTGGAAAGTTGTAATTGACTTTCTCATTCATGCCTAAATCTTTGCTGGTATTTTGTTTTGAGCCTTAACTTTTAAGAAATTGTAAATCTAACCATAAATGGTTTTCACATTATATTTCTAACCTCAAATTGATATTTTTGTGAAATGGAATCTTTGTATTATTTATAAATTCACCAACTATACCATGTCTAGGGGTATTATTTTATCCTACTTTATTTTTATATATAATTAAAATATATTTATGACATCACCCGGTTGTATTTCAACTCAATCAGTTGAAGTCATTTACTCCTAACCCCAAACTAGAGAGAATCACTATCCGATTCAAGTTTGAAAACATAAGCTAAAGGTACTTATAAGGCTACAATCTCTATTTTTGTATTTATGGAAGGATGTATACAAACACCCCAAACGTGGTTCTATCATGTAGAAGTATATTTTTAGCAAAGCCGCCTAATAATCTGATGAGCGTGAAAGTTAACTAATTGAGATTGGATGCAAAATTTAATAACAATGTGCATGAAAATTAGACATGTACGGATATTGGTTATGTGGACTTACAAAATTTGTAAGTGGCCATGGTTGATAAGTTGAATTATACTGTCAGGTAACTTTCCGGATAGTCTATTGCCGTTCAATCGCCTGTAGATCGCACACCATTATGGAGAAGACTACATTAAAACAAAAATCAAAGGCAACTAAAGTTGTCAAACGCAAAAGTTCCACAAAGTAACGTTCGAACCAGCTAATAAGGGCCAGATTTCAAGGTGTCATCTCATATTCTCAGTATATAGTTAAAAAATATATATAAAAAGGTAAACGGAGCTCTTAAACTATCCTGATTATTGCAAACTGGCCCTTTATCTATTTTAAGGTTCAAATTGATCCCTCAACAAGAAAAAAATGTTAAACTTTAATGCTTCATATCTGTCCAATTTTGTTATTAGATCCATCAGCCTTAACTGTGGAGATGGGATGAAAGATCAAAGTTTGACATTTTCTATTGTCAAAGAGCCAATTTAAGATCCAAAATAGATTAGGGGCCAATTTAAGATAGTTAAAACAGTTTAAAGACTCCCTAAGTAGTTTATCCTTAAAAATTTATTGAAGCGGCAGGCGTGTGTTACTCACAAAAATCTTAAGGATCTCAAGTTGCCAAGAGTTGCTGGGATTGAGCCGCTTAATCGATTATGGTACAGGTCCAAGCTTACAAGCTTTGTCAGGTTCCCCAACTCTTGTGGAATTGATCCACTGATCTTATTACCGTACACTTCCCTGCAAATTTTAAACGGCGTCATCAGTATAACTCATTAAGGATGATGGAAGAAATATAATTAGATGTATGTTATTCATTGAATCTAAAAAAATTCAATTATTATGTGGCATTATATATGTTCTCACAGATACTGAAGATTGGCCAAGATTCCCAGCTGAGGTACAAGAGGTCCTGAAAGCCCAGCAACGCCAAGGTCCCTGCATTCTTTTTTATCATTTTCAAATATGGTTTTAGAAAGTTAATCTGCTATATCAGTATTTCAGTGCTGCAGCAACACTATGTTTGAAAATGAATGATGGGATCCCTGTTTTTTTTGTTTTGGGTGGGTGGGTGGGGGGGGGGGGGGGGGAGGAGAGGGTTCGTTAATTACGGGAAACTGCAAGAAGTTGAAAAAAAGCCTACACTCTTGTAACACTGTTGTCACTGTTGCAGGTGATATGGAACCAGGTGCATGGATTTACAAGTGTTGGATCCCAGCTTTGAAGGACATTATTTGGATCTGCCAACGTGATCTTCCAAGCATGAAGAGCATCCACTGTTAATGTACCAATAAGCAAATTTAATCATTAAGTATCATTAGGATTTAGGACCAAATTATCTGAGGTACATGATAATGACTTATGACAACTCATTTTAGCACAAAATTTTATACGTCTTGCTCTTTTTCTCCTTTTCTAGATGTAAAATTGGAAAAGAAGGGGAAAGAAAACAATGGAAGTCGGACCAAACTCAGAACAAAATACATTGTTTTATAGCCCCAAAAAAACCGTTTATGTTTTTGGCTATACGTAGTTAGGCAATAACATTGAAATTGGAAAAAGCAAAAAAAAATCAAAGAAATTGTGCGTACGTAAGTAATGATTATTGATACCTTCAGAGTTGGAATCTGCATATGCTATTGCAAGCGCAAAGACAACCAGAAACAGGGCCTTAAAGCTCATTGATGAGTATGTATTGTATCGTTTAGTTTCTTGGTGTTGCTTCTTTGGCTTTGCGGATTTGCCAAGCTCTATTAATGCCCGCGGTTTTGCAGGCCTGTGGCCACTGGCGACGATAATACTAAAGCGTTGACGTGGACTTACGTCTGGTCCACGTGAATATCGGCGAAGAATTCAAGGACAATAATAGAGATCTAAGGCCAAAACGCGCAATGGTAAATAACCACGTGACTTTGGTCCAATGACCATTAAGATACTTGTGTGTCTCTTCAAGTGTGAGTTCAAAGTTTCTAACACCCTAACCTACGTATTCAACAGTCAACTTTGGCAGCAGCTTAGTTCCCTCTGAATTTCTGATGACCTAGTTGGATCTGTCACTATTTTCACGATGTAGAAATAGGAGTAGGTTAATTATTAACATTTCGGAAGCAAAAAGGGTAAAAGGAAAAGAAAAAATCCCCGGTATATGGATGTGAAAACATGGGATTATGTTTTCTCTCCAACTTGAATAAATAATGATAATCATTGGACATGTTGGTTTTTTTGGACGACAAATTCGGTCTAATCAAATATTAACCGAAGGATGAAACGTGGCTTTGAATGATACTAGGAGGATAACACCGCGCGATGCGCGGTGTAACTTTTAGACTTGCCCAGAAATGTCCAATTATTCAAATTTAGATAATAAGCATGAAAAGTAATATAAAGGTGCACCAAAATCTTTAGGATTAGGTTTTTGTAATTTTATTAAGCAGCGAAAATAAGCCACAATTTTAACTTAGTGACTAAGTGACGAAAAGTCATTTTTTGCTTTACCTACTAATTGAATAGGATTGGCAATGTCATAAATTTCAAAGTAATATATACCATGTAACGTCATCTTGCATGGACTAACTGTATTTGCCATGATTTGATGTGCATAAAAAATGTGCCACTCACGAACAAATTCAAGAGGAAGCTCAACTTTTTGAGAGCAATACTCAAATATGTCGGATAAGAAGCCTATTTAATTGTAAAATATAGAAACAACCACATAATAGCAAGAGAAATAGGATTCAACACAATAAAGATGACTACATAATAGCAAGAGATACAGGATTCAACACAATATGGACTAAAGATCTACATATAACTGATAAGAGAAACAAGCCATTATCTCGTGTCTAAAATCTTATTACGACAATGAATGAGTTTTGAAAAACCAAATCAAATAATTACACAATGAAAATATTTCAGATGCAAGATATGTTTTACGTCAACAACATACAACAAATTTAACATCTTTTTTTCTTTTTCTTTTTCTTTTTTTTTTTTTGCATAAAAGAAACTTTAAAATAACATATAATCCTATCCACATACAAAAGAGATCTCCAAAATGCAGTCTCCATAGACCCATAATGAAAACTCTGTCAATGAAGTTTTCCCCGGCTGCAGCTTCATGCGGTGATGCAGATGCAAAACCAAGAAAGTCAAAACCAAGCTTTGGACACAAAAATTCACAATGAAAATCAATAGATAAAAATAGACCAATCCAGCAAGCCATCTCTAAGCCTAAGGTAAAGCCAAGGGGCAGATTTCTGAGAGGCACTGACAAAACTAAACTGCATCCGAAGTCTTTTCAAACATTGGGTTTTCCAGATTATCATATTCTACTTGAGTATATTATTTGCGGAATGCTCAAAAAGATCATTCCAATATTATACAGAAATCTATATAAGTTGCTATCTAAACTGGATATGTTAAATGCAGATCTTGTCAAACATCCAGGATTTCTTGACGACATGAGCAATTTTCTTCCTCTTAAGTAAATTATTGCAGAATGTTCAAAAAGTTTATTGTAATCTTACAATCCAAAATTCTTTAACAAATCTAAGTCATTATATAATTGATGAATTCTGTTACACAAGTTTCAGCTATTTAAATTTTTCAAATTCACCAGAATGGATGTAAAAGGGTTGAAGAATAAGGGTTCTCTGGTATAGGTTTCAAAAAATGGCATATTTCCATTCAGAATTTGTCTTGATAGTACTTCATTTGGTACAATAAAGGATGCCAATAGAATATTCCAATTTAATGCGTATGGTCCTAATCATCAAATATAATGAGCTACAAGTTGTAACTTAGGAAATCATGATCGTAGAACTATTGTTCTTGCATGTCTTGATCATCGTCAGCTCAAGTGCAAAACATCCTCAAGTGCAACAAAACTGAACCATTACCATAATCCAGGCTAGTTACTTGGAATTCTACAGATTACAATTTAACACCACTAATTGCATGAGATAATTTAAGAATCCCAATGAGGATCTTATTTCGATTTCTGCGATTATCCTTAAGCTATCTGAGGCACAAAAAGAAAAAAGAGAAATCTTCCAAAATAGTATTTACCCATCCATATTTTGACAAAACTTAATCACAAAAAATTATAGTGAAAACAACAAAAGTCAAAATACACTTATTTACTGTTATAAGCATAGTCTCTCGATCTGATTTGTATAAAAACATAGCCTTTTTCAAGTTCTCCTTCCAAATTATCACCATTGACATCTCACATATAAATAAGCAATTCATAAATCCAAACAAAAAAAAAACCCAGACCTTAAATCAACTAAAAGCAATAAGAATTGCACCTATCTCCCACTATTCGTTAATTTTGACAACCAATCAGCTATAGTACAGAAACAAGAATCCCAAATATTACCATTTTACAACCCATGTACTTACCAGAAAGTAATCAATTCAGAAACCCCATCAAAACCCAGAAGTAAAATCCACCAAAAACCATAAATATCTGAGGATCAACAAAATTCATATAATAAAGATACAACCTTGGTCCTTGACATACTCAGCAAAGGTGTTGCAGTCTAAGCAGAGAGCCAGACCAGTTAATCCCAGACTCTCACACTCTTTGGTGCTAAGTTGCATTTGCACATGAGCAGACCCACTAGTAACAAAACCCAATGTATGGTCATTTCCTGCTACAGAAGTAGGATTAGGATTAGATGTACCCCAATAATAACATATTCATATAAAGAAAAGAACCTTTAAAGTTGCTTAGAAGAAAGAAGAATCCACAAAAAAAAAATGGCGATAACAGAAACAAGAGAAGAAATCTATTGAGAGAGTATAAAAGCTAGTCTTACCAACAGAAATCAATCAATAAAAATAATGTCACTGATGAAATTTCCCCAAAGGGAACAAAACATTGTACATATATGTGGAAGCAAATTCTAGAGAAGTTCCTATGCATTATTTTCCAATTTTTCTTTTTTTTTAAAAAAAATGCAATATTGGGTCCAACATCAAATGTCAATTGTGTGACGCACAGGAATACTATTTTCTGAACATAATTTTTCCAGTCAAAGATCGAGCCAAGTTTTTTTAGTAATTTAAAAGAGGAAAGATGGTATCTTCATAGTAGATTAAATGGATTTTGCTTTTGAAACTCCATTTATGTAATTCATATAACTATGTATCTCATGAATCATGAACTGATCAAAACATCTTCAAGGAAGTTAGTCATAATAATGATTTCACTTTGCACGTTAAAACCACAAAACCAGAAAAATCGACTATGAAATAAGATTTCATCATACAGCTTCCCAAATCTTGACATTACGAAGAATACCAAGTAGTTTATATAACAGATTCATTATGTTTGCCAGCCAAGGGAAAAAAAGAAGATACAGAAGAAGAAGATACTCGTATCTAATTTACTTTGACAAACACAATAAAACCCAAAACACAAAACATTGGAAGAAATTTGCTCATTCTTCCAATCACTTTTACCTTTATCCTTTCTCTGACAACAACCTCAATAAAAAAAAAATAGGCTAAATTAGGTGAGAGAAACCATTTATAGAAAAAGACTATGGTTTATAGTATAAATAGTAGAACACAAATAAATATTACCAGCTTTAACTACTTCTTAGAGATGTCAACTTCAAGTTTTCATATTCCTTCCTGTAACAACCACCAATAATATACTTGGAAAAGCAGCACCAAAAGAACAAAAAAAAAGGAAAAAAAATCATCCATCAAATCCTGAACCAGGCGTGGAAGAGGGAAAAATTAAATCAGATCGATGCAGCAAACTTACATTTTCACTCACTAGTTGTTTTTCACAAGTGGCCATTTTTCCTCCAAACTCCAGAAGAAATCCAAGACAAAAACGAAAAATGGAACAATAAATCACCAAATAGATACAAAAAAGAAAGTAAATAAATATCTAAAAGCTAGCTAATCATCAATTATTCATCATCTCAGACCATATTAAAAGTTTTTCTTGTGATTAAAAATAAAAAATCAATGATAAAACAGAGACATTAATCATGGAAAGAAAGGGGAAGAAAAGTACCATATATCTGCATTCTAGAAATTCACATCAGATAGTGGAGATGAAATATTGACCTTCCCCGTCCTTACTGTTTCACAAAAGGGCACGACAGAGATGAGAAAAAAAAAAGATTTGTTGCTTTTAGCCAATGAAATAGAAATATCAGGAAAATGATAGGAAAACAGAAAAAATTAGCCCTAACTACTCAAGGGAGGGAGGAAGATGAAGAAGAACAAGAGGGAGAACTGGGAGAAACCAGGAGTGGAAGGGGAAGAAGATTACCAGCCCTTTTCTGTCTCGAGCCCATCGTCCATCAAATCCTAAGCAACCACTCTGCAGAAGGAAAAATCCGGACCCTCCAATTGAGATTACAATCTCTTCCAAGTTCAATCAAATGCCAGAAATTGAGGGGAGACCTCTGGGTCTCATAAAAAAAATGGAGTTTTGTCCAGAGGACAAAAGCAAAGAAAAGCTCTTGACATCGATTGATGCTGCTATGTTTTGAAAGACAGAGAAAGAAGAAAGAAGAGAAGCTACCGTCGGTTTACCAGGGGAAAGAAAAAACCCTCAATATATGGTTAATAAGCATTTCCACATCATCAGGACCAGCCAATCTTCACACGCCACGTGGGTGTTTAATGGTTAATATATATCAATTACAAAAAATTGATAATTAATTGTGCTTTAAAAACAAAGTGTCCAATAATTGTAAAAAGTTGGTAATTTAAATTTTGGCTAAAAGAGGACATTTTCTTAACAAGATTTGAAAAGAAAAAAGGTAATTAAATGAGATATTTTGGACAAAAATTTTTTTTTTGTTAATAATTGCAAAAAAGTTATGAAGTAAATACGATTTGTTGGGTAAAAAAAATGTCAATAAAAAAAAGTGCGATTAATTTGTTATTAACAATTAATTAATAGCTAGTAATAACAAACATGTGACAGCCCCACCTTCCCCTAAGGCGTACCAAAGGGGTTAGCGGACTGCCTGTCCAGCTCTCGTCAGGACTACTAGCGCGATTATGTACAGTCTAAAACGTTCCGGAAGGTATTAGCGCGCTCAAACGGAACAAAACCATGAAATGAAAACGGAATATCGGAGCCGCACATGAACAGTGCCAATCACATTTATACATGTAAGGTTCCCAACTTACAACCCAAAAGATAGTGCTAAAACAAAATATATTTAGGTTTTCCAACCATCAAGGAGCTATACAAAAGTATATTAAACTAGCTCAACTCGGCTTCAAAATCACAGTTCCAAAAAGGTGTTCACATCCCTGTAAGGAAAACAAGGGCAACAGAAAGGGGTGAGCTTACGCTCAATGAGGTACCAAACATATAGGGGTAAAATCATGGCCTTTCACGTTTAATCAATCAGATACATATACCAGATATAAAGGAAAGCATTTAGACATAGTGATTCAAAGGGAAAGGATACAAGTGGCTCTCAGGAGCCAGATTTCCATTTGCAGTACTTGATCCGAACCCGTTGACTCTCCGTCAACGTAAATAGAACCAACATATCCGTAGATCCCACTTTACACCAATTTCCGTCCACCAAACATACCCCTACCGGGCCCGAACTCCATTCAGGAACAGTAATGGTAATACTCGAGTATACCGGAATCAAGAGTCTCAATACCCAAAAATTCCCAAAACAGACTACCGTGGTTCGTTATCTAATCGACCAGGCCCTTGCCGGCCCGACTTGAATAACTAGCCACAGGTGTTGAGCTCAGAGGTCATAGAAAGGTCGTTGGATACCAGTCTCCAAACGACGTCCGAACAGATTCAGATACAGTTAACAGATTATACACAGTAAATAGGCATATGGACAGACAAGAGAACGAGTGTGATAAAGTACACTCTCGTCTCAAACAGAATAAACAGATACTGCACTCATTTAAATCGCAGATTGCAGGGACAGAAACCAAGTTAAGCAGGAAATGAGGGGAGTGGTACAGTCATCGGTTCAAGTACAGATACTTCAAAAGTTTTCACTTCAAACTGGCTTTAATCGCCAAGAAACCCTAAAATCATCAAAGTAAAACAATTGAAGATTTCACATCCAAAATCGAGTAAACGGAATGCACAAGTGAGACTCGACTATATGTCGTACGCTTTTCCAGGTTAAGTACTAGTACAAAAGAATAAAATATGACTTTTGAGCAAAAAGATAACAGTTGGTCCTAGGGTTACAAACAACCCCCAAAACCCTTCACTTATACTAAGATCAACTCAATTGAAGAAATCGCGTAGCCCTAAAATTTTGGGCAGCATGCCCTCTGTATTTACCTATTTTCCCAACCACTTATGGTTTCATTATTTTTCTCAATCAATCCCAAATTCATACGCAATATAAATTCATCACAACAGCCGTTCAATAGGTTCAAAGTCATTCAAGTACAAGATTTAGCTAGGAAAATGACCGGAAATGAGCTTTAAGCTAAGGAACCAAAAGACAGATTCACCGCTACTTAGCGTATCGGACATAACCGAAACTACGCTTATTGGATTGAAGTGAAAGTTATACCGTTTCGAAGCTAAGACAGAGGGCTATATCTTTGATGAAGATTACTTAGTCCAGTTCTCATCCTAACTAGGTCAAAGTTACCAAAACAACCCCAGATTTTCCAGTTCGAAGCTCACTGTGAAATTCAACTAGCAGTCATGATTCATTCAATCATATCTCAGCACACACAACTCCAATTCAGGTAATTCCAAATCCATTTGAAAGCTAAGATACAAGGCTATAATTCTTAAAAAGACATCGACAACCAAATCAGTAGTATTCCCTGTCAAACTAACCAATTACAGAAGCTGATTATCAGTCTCGGACAGAAACAGGGCAGCATGGGTATTTCGGTCTTTTCACAGGGTACGTTGCTCCGATTGAGCTGAAATTTTGCAGGCAACTATAAAACATCATTATATACAACTTTCATGTTTTATACTAAGGCCAATTCGGCCTCTAACTAGGGATAACAGTACCGGGAAGAATAGGGGAAATTGAAACCCTAATCTGGAATTTTCCGCACAACATGGAAATTTTCTGCAATTCGCTACAATTTACGCACTATAGCTTCATTCTAGACCATTTCCAACCATCATTCATGGCCAACCAATATAAAACATATAAAACAGAAAAATCATGAATAAATAGAAAAAATTCACCAATCTCAACAAAAGTCATGAAATATCACTTAACACTAGCTCTTTAATTCACACAAGCTACCAATTGAACATCATTAAGATCAAAGGAAAGGTGTCTTAGTCACTTATCTTGCAAACTCAAGAAAAGAACCAACTTAACACCTCTTGCTTCCAAATCACTTCACAACTAACCTCACTACTACTCAACTAAGGATTTTTATGGAGAATTTAGAAATTTAAACGGTTGATTTGCTAGATTGAACAAGATTGGAGCAACAAATTTGAGAGTTTTTTCCTTTCTTTTCTCTTGAAGATGGCCGGCCAAGAAGCTTGAAATGGAGGGTAATTTTGGGTCAATTTTTCTTTAATTGATAAAGTGGTGAATAGTGGTCAAAAGCAAGGTCAACTCACAAGGTGACACTTGTCACTCTCATTAATGCATGGCTATCCTTTTGTCTCTCCAACTCTCATCCATTGGGTAACCTCTAATTATCTCTTAACACCTGCTAAAATAAACCCGGTATCCAAAACTTAACCTAACTGGCCGAATTTTATCGAACTTACCGCACTAGTGGGTCCCACATCCGGTATACACTCTTAAAATCTTATAAACTAACTTATACTAGAAAAAATGATTTCAAAACCATCTTTACTCATAAAAATTATTTTCATGATTTTTTCGAATAAATAAAATATGGAAAAGCGTGCAATTAAAAGAAAATAAAACCTAGCAATTAAGAAAATTACGGGTTCTCACAGAACACAGGTAAAGCAATAATTACAATAAAATAATAATAATTAATAGCCGTGATTTATTCGGCAACCAAAAGAAAACACTGATAATTGTACAACGGATGGGCAACATAATAAAAATAAGACAGACATTATTCAGCCAAGGTACAATAACCTGTCAACAAAAGGAGGTTGATGACAAGTAATGCGAAACGGTGGATGAAGAAATCAAGAAAGTAATTATTTAAACTAAACAAATAAAATTTGTCCATAATTAATTGCAAAGAATTGGTAATTAAGCATGTTAATTTATAAGATTAGTTAATTATGAATCAATTAATTATTAAGATGGCCAAAAGCAAAGAAGAAAAGACTAACGAGAAACGTTTTTCTCAAGCGGAGCAATGTAGACATATTAATTGATTAACAATTAACAGCAACAATTTGGTAATTAATTGCGATTCTCTATACAATGTAGACACCAAATTTTTGGTGTAATTTCATTTACTGTTTATTTTTTAGTTTTTATTTGTCATGCTAGTTTTATTCGATTTTTAGTTTTTAGTTTATAGTTTTATTTTTATTTTTAAGTTTTTAGCATAGAATTTCTTGAAATGAAAAAAAAGAAAAAAAAAGGAAAATTTGTTCACAAAATATGTTTATTCAATCTTTGGGCACTTTAGTTATTTTTATTAAGTTATTTTTGAGAAAAGAAAATGAATGAAAATGAAAAAAGAAAATGTGAAAAGATGGAAAAATGGCCATTTTTGTTGTTTTTAGTTGTTTAGTTTTTAAATTATTTTCATTATTATTACTATTATTATTACCTGGTTTTTTGTCAATTTATGATTATTATTTATATTTTATCATTTCTGTATTTATTAAGTTGAAAGTTAAAAAAAAAAAAGAAAAAAGAAAAAAAAAAGAAATTGATTCGCGGCATGCAAGTTGCCGCGACTTGCAAAGTGAAGACTCGGGTGAGCCCCTTGGGCTGCAAATACAGGAAGAAAGGACGGAGGTTTTAGGGTTGAAGGGAGGATCATTTGATATAAATAGAAAAAGGCAAGACAGCCGCAAGAGAGGGGCTTCATCGTGGGGAGAGTTTTGCAGCTAACGGGAGCGGAAAGAGAAAACCGGAAAACAAAAAGGAAGGGATAGAAGAGTTACGACTGGGGGTTTCTGGTGAGAGAGCAGAAAAGAAACAGAAGACTGGGGGGCTTGAGACGGCTAGATAAAATACAGAAGGGATAGGATTAGGGTTTTAGAAGAAAAAGAAGGCAGCTTGGTGTCGGCGGCAAAAGATATAGAGTGAGAGAGAGAGTCGGGGGGGGGAGAGAAAAACAAAAAAAGAGAGGAAGCTTTTCTTGGAGGTTGACGGCTAGAGAAAATTCTGGGTAGAGGACATACGAGAGAGAGGTGACAGCCGAAACTTGGAAAAACGAAGAGAGAAAGCTAGAAGGGAAAAGACAGAGAGTGGGCGGCTGAAGAAAGCAGAAAAACAGCGACTGAGAAAGAGTGATAAAAGAGTGAGGAAGATTTACGGTGGATTAAGAGAAAAGCAGTGAGTTTTAGAGGTGTTGGTTCAGGAAACTTTGGGCAGCAAGAAGGTTTTGGATTCGTTGAAGCAAGGCAAAGAATCAGGAAGCGCATCTGCGGGAGAGACGAAGGAACAAAGATTTCATCTTTTGAAGTGCATCAAGATTCGGTCAAGGTTTAAAGGTAACATTTTTTTTACTTTGGATTTGTTTGTAAGTTGCTGAGTTATGTTTGTATGCTGAAAGTCTTAGTCTTTGTACTGGATTGCATTCTTCATGTGAGTTTCTATCCGTGAATCTGGTTTGATTTTGGAGGAGAAGGGATTTGCGTTTAGCTGTGTTCGTTTCTAATGTTCATGGCTGTTTCTTTTGGTGATTTTTATGCACAATCTGGGATTGAAATTTGCATGCTGGAGTGCTGAATGTTGTGTTTACTGGCTTAAGGTCTAAGCTGGATATTTGGTAGGATGTTAACCATGTTGGAATGAAAACTTTTGCATGAGATTAAACACAGCTAAGTTAGGGACTTAAATCTGGAAAATTGCGGTGAGCTTGGGAGCAAAGGGCCGCAAGCTTTGTTTTTTATTGCAGAAAACTGCGACATCTCCTCTCTTTCCTTCCATTACTGTTTTGCTGTTTACTTTCATCTTTGATGGTCAGCTTCATTTGCTCCGTTTCAACCCTGCAATGAACTTGCATGTTTGGTTAATGATGGATAGGTAGAAACCTGCTTCTGATAGACCTGTTTGCATGATAGAATGGGTAGAGTTGCGGCTGGAAAATTGCCGCAAGCCTGGAAACCAAAAATGCAGCAGTATTGTTTGTGTCTTTATTGCAGAAATGCACCCCTGAATAAGTTCAAGTTTGCTAGTTTCATAGTTATCCTTTGGTTTTTGCATGTTAAAGCTCTACCTCAAATTTTTCTGAGCTATGTAAGCTCCCGAATGAAATTTGCAGCAGAGAAAAGGCTGCTGTATCTGTTTTGTTGTTCTTTTCTCCGTGGTCTTTCACCAAGTTGGCCATCTCAATTTGATGGTTAATTTGGTGTGGAAAGGGGTAGTGTTTGATTGGTATTGAGTTTGCATGCTTGGGGGCTGAAATACTTGATTTAGATCAAATACTTTGCTGGAAAATAAACAATCAGTTTTGCCGAGCCATTTTGCATGTTTTTTCCAGATTTTTTGCACTAGATCTTGCCAAGTTTCCTGCTTGTTTGAATGGTGGTGACTATGAAGTGGGTTGTCTAGTCTGAATTTGTGATGTTGGTTTGGAAATATCTAATCAAAGTTGTGCTCAAGAAATCTGGTCTTGAGGGAGATGTGCAGCAGATTTCCTTTTTCGGTTGTTAGAGCATATGAAAATTGCAGAAGTGAAGTTCTTCGTAGCTTGCATGAATTGCATGAAAAAAACTCTCTGAAAATTGCACTTTGGCCCCCCAAGTCTCCCTTTATTTCACTAGAACCCAATCAATTAAATAATTTCATCAATTTGGTCCTTGGTAATTTTAATTCGTGCAACTTCATTGCTTATTTGCTTCAATTAACTACCATGCTTTGTTTCAATTGCGATTAAGACATGACTTTAGGGGCTTTATGATCAAGTGAGCTTTGTTTTGCGCATTTCTTTTAATTTTTCCAAATAAATTGGTACCTTGACCATTTCTTTTATTTTGGAGGATAAATAAGTGATTTCACTTCATTGGGGCCCAATTGCAAGGGAGGTAACCTCTATCTCTTTGATTTTCATTTCTCTTACGTGCTCCTACGTGTTATGTGAATATGCATGTCTACTTCGCTTTCCTTACCTCCTTGCATGCACTTACTTGTTTTTTTACTTTTATTTATGCTTTTATGGGGTATGTGTACACCTCTTGGCTTGTAATAGATAGGGCTCGGAGAGCATCTGGTCCATTTCCCCTTCCCCTTGGTTGCTTGTTTTTGTTGCTACATGTTTAATTGCTTTATTAGGCTCTTGCATCTAGTCGAGCATGCTAAATGCTATGTGCTATGTGTTTACGAGTATTTTGGCATGTCTACTTGCTTTCATAGCCATGAATGAATGGAATGGATGAATGTACGTTTCCGCTAGTCCAACGCTAGTCGGAATTCATAGAATGGGCTAGTCCAACGCTAGACCCTTAGGGATTTCCCCTCATTAGCATATCATTTGCTTGTTCACCACATATCATGCATTTTTCTTAGTTTTATCACTTGGCATGCTCCTCGAACCCCCTTTCCCTTCATTTTAGGATTTTTGCATATCATGATAGTTGTAGGGTCCATTTGCTTGAGGGTCCCCTTCTGATAAGGGAAACGAGCGAGTGTGGCTACTCGATAGCCTTAGCACGCTAGTTTTGCCTTCTAATCAAAGGGAAAATCGAAGTCGACAAGTTAGGAGTCATTCCCATACCCGACCTGATGCATTCCCTTAGGTTCATTCATTCTCATTTATCACTCACTCATTCTTTTCAATTCACATTTTCCTTTCCTTATTGTTCATTTTGATTTCTACTTCACAAAATTGCATTTAATTGCACCTATATGCACTTATCACTATATTTCATACACTTGCACACAAACACTTGGAATTTTCATACAATTGCACACGTGCACCTTTTCATACACTTGCACACAAACACTTGGATTTTTAATTTCTTTCATACACTTCCACACTTGCACATTTGAGTCTCATTTGCATTAATCGACCTCTATGGGGGTTTTCCTTTGTTGGCCGCCACAATTCATGTGGTTTGGGACCAAAAGCCTCACGAGAGACATCGTAGAATTTAGGATTGCATTTTCCTTTCCGTTTTGCATTCATATAGTCATATCCAACGTGCGAACATACATTGGGTAGAAAAATTAGGAAAATTGGTTTAAGTCACGCAACTAGCCTTGGCTAGGTCGAAGGGGTGCCTTGGATTTTTATCCTTGCCTTCCCCTTCGTCAAATGTGACCCCCGATCCCTCTTTTGGTTACGTAGACCCAAAAGTTCTCAAAAAGGGTTTATTTACTTTTTATTCAAAAACAAAAATCATTTTTGGGTGACTTGGTACACCCTAACTCTATACCAAGTGGCGACTCCATTTTTTGATACCAAAACCCTTTTGAACTTCACTTGGCCAAATCGTCGCATTCTAAGTCCCATGGCCTTTTACTTTTCATTCCGCACACGTTCACATGTATATCACACACACTCACACCACACACATCATTCACCATTCAAAAAGTGGGGCGCGACATACAACAAAAAAGTAACAATACTAATTAATTAATTAGCAATTACTAATTGTTAAAAAGGGCAACCAAATATGATTTGATTAGCAACCAAAAAAAAGAGACTAATTTTTGTCTAATAACTAAATACAACTGATAATTCAATGCGATTTGTTAGGTAAAAAAAACATAATAATAATTATAAAGTCGGTAATTAAATGCGATTTGTCTGACTAAAAAACGTGAAACCAGAAGTTAATTAATAAAAAATGGATTGAAAAAAAGTTGATGAGTAAACCTGATTTGTTGGGCAACCCCAAAAAAAAAAGAGGACATTTTCTTAAAAGAATGTGGGAAAAAAGGTAACCAAATGAGATTTTTTTAGACAACCAAAAATTTTTTTTTTTGTTAATAATTGCAAAAAAGTTATGAATTAAATGCAATTTATTGGGTAAAAAAAGTGACAATAAAAAAATGACAACATTAATTAGTTACTAACAACTAATTAGTAAGTAACTAATAATAATCAATACAGTTAAAGCAATAATTACAATAAAAGATAACAATTAATAATTGCGATTTACCCGGTAACGTGGGACCAAATTTTATCGAAACACTCCCAGCAAACAACAAACAAAGAAACAAAAGCAATTGATAGGCGTCCAAGCAAACAAAAAGGCAGACGTCCAATTGGCAAACGGGCTGGACGACCATCAATTGAGAATTCCCACGGGCCGGACGACCACCAATCAACCAATGGAAGGCAGCCATGTCAGCAATTGAAGCCCAATTGAAAACAAGGACATTCGCCAATAGACTAGATATGTTAAAGACTGTCAAACTAGTTAGTGCCCTGAAGGAAAGGGGACTAATTATTAATTGGAATTATTCTGTTTTCAATAATTGATAATTGAAACCAAGAAAGTCCGTCACTGAGTTTCTTCCTTGCATGTTCCCTTGAATGTATCCAGTCAATTCTATAAGGGATAATTTCAAAAGCCTCCCTTGAGATTTCTGACAATTTACTCAGTTCCCCTCATATTCACATAATTAGTGTTGTAAAACTATCATAATATCCTTTACTTATTAGTTGTAATATATTAAAAAGGCACTAGACCTTGTACTCTTCCTCATCAATCAATAGCTCAAACGTATAGACGGCCCCTTCCGTCTCTCTTTCACCCTCCTCTTCTCCTTTCCATAATACCTGATCTCACCAACTAAACCATCACGTTTTCACACCACTGATTCCCTATGCAGTATTTGTTCCCATTCCTCCACTCTCTCCTTGTCATTATGCATTAGACCATATTCTTTATTTGCCTATTTTCTTTAAATATTTAAAGATGCTAGCAAATTGAATTGCAACTTGTGAGTGGATTTATTGTCACGGTAGATGGAGAGGCAGAAAATGGCAGTGATAAATAAAAAATTATAATGATGGCTGGAAGAGAAAGAGCTGCTAAACGTGGGTATGCTTTTATATATGTAATTTAGCCCAAAAAAAAAAAGAAACCATTTCTAGGATATTAGTAGTGTTTTTAAGTTTTCATTTTTGGTTTGCAATTGCTGGTGGTGATTTTTCTTCAGAAATGGAATTTGGTCCCTATGCTAGGCGTCTATAAATATAGAATTTGGTATATGATTTTCAGGACATGGAAGCGTTGGTCATAAATTTTTACTAGTGGTAGTGGGTTAGATTATTTTGTGAAAGGAAAGGTGGCACTGGGATTCGCTTTTGGGGTGTCAGATTTATCAATATAGCATTTGTTTTTGGGCAAGAATTGAGGTTGTATGCAAGCCTTTGTGTTTGGTAATTTCAGGTAGTAGAGCACGTAATTTAAGGTAGAATCAATTTTGAGCAGCGTAGGAAGTTTGGAGCTCTGCATAAATTATTGCAATTGCTCGGGTTTAGGAATTTAGTTGTAGTATTTGCTCTATTGGCTTGCAGGATGGCGACTTTGCGGTGGCTATAGTAAGTGTTATTTAAGTCGGTAACTGATAAGTAGACCAATTGTTTCATCCTTGTCACTGTAACCCAAAGGTTATTTCAGGATATTGAAGAGAGTAACTTGGTAGTTGGGGCTATATTATTATATAAACATTGAAATAGGGGATGTAAGTCTAATTTCCAAAATTTAAGGGGAACTACATGCAATTGTCATGAACCTTAGGGGCAGTTTGTGAAATTATCCCGTTCTATAAATTTAGTCAGTCTGGTCTCTCTTTTAAACAAGGGATAATTGCAGAAACCTCTCATGAGGTTTGTGATACTAGCACTCACCTCCCTTGTGGTTTAGAAAATAGCACTTACCACCCTTAAACTTAAGGTTTGTGTTGCATATTCAGTCCAGGCAAGAAAAATTACCATTAAAATTTTTTTTTAAGGAGTGAGATGAGAAATTTGTACCAGATTTGCCCTTCATGCTGCTTGTCAAGTTATATTAACAGAGGAATGACAAAATATGAAAAGCAATTAAGAACTAGCAAAATTCAAGGGGTGTAAGTGCAATTGAATGAAGTTTACCAACAATATAGGAAGTAACGGCGGATACTAACGGCTATTTAAATGACTATATATCTAGGTTCTTGCAACAAAGTTTATAAAGCATACATGCCACTTTTAAAACTCTCTATTAGTAATATGAATAGCTATTTGTAGGGGTAACACAACTGCTTATGTTGTTAGTACTAATCATATACAAAAAAAAAAAAAATATCGATGAACAATCAGCTAATTAACAGCATATTTAAGCATCACTAAAAGTTACTGAGCGTGAGCTAAGCCTAGTCATAAGTAATTAAAAATGCATATTAATAAGATAAAGTTGTCTTTAGTAAATGAAAACTGTAGTAAGTGCATTAGAACCACGTACTAAAATTGCTACTGCTGCTAATATTTCCAGATTATAGGGGTTATAATTGTATTAATGGAAAAAGATGTAGCAACTTGAGAAGCAGTAGTAGGCCGAACTAGAGGAGGTTTTGAAATATAAATGACTTGAGCAGATATATTTGTGCAAGTTCTCTTTATACTTACTTTAGTAGAAGCTCCAGAATTGCTTATTGGCCTTCCTCTCTGCAGTTGTATAAAATTAGACTTAAATTGACCGGTTTGAAGAACATAATATAGAAACATGTATGCTGTTTTCTCCCCTCAATTGGTACCATTCCTTAGTTTTACTTACAATGGCTAAAGATACTAAATTCACAAGTAATCTAGTTTAATTAGTCACTCAATTTGTTGACAAAAAATAATTTTTTTTCTTAAATTCTTTCAATAAGTTTCTGCAATTAGTTACGGTATAAAGTAAAATCATACAATTTATTGTTAGTAATAGGTTCAATTTCCTCCTAGGGGTGGTTAGTGCAATTTTAGAAATCATAGGAGAGGTGAGTGCTAGTGTCAGAAATCGCAGGGGAGGTTTATGCAATTATCCCTTTAATTCTGTAGCTCCTACTCTTTTAGAGGACACCAGGAAACTGCCGATGCAATCAACTAGGACTATTTCGTGTATTAAGCATCTGATAGGGTAGAATTGACCATGACATAAAGACGCTTGCGAATAAACAAATTAATCTTGTCAGATTAGCAAAGGATATGTTTTTGCCAATCCCTTGTGATTATGGGTTCAATTCTTCCTTCCTCTTTCCTACTTTTTGAATACTACCCTTTCTTGTTAATAATAATAATAATAATAATAACAACAATAATAATAAGGATATGTTTATAACAATATTCCTGTCAAGAAATACCATTTGATATGCATTAGGGACACTACAAGAAATTTAGCCTTTTGTGGCAACATTCTCAGTGACAACAGAGAAACTTGTCACAACTGAGAAAATTCAGTGATGACTTTTGATGTGGTCATAGTTGACCATGGGTACACTCATCAACAGTGACAACACCGGATAAGTCGTCACAATATGGATGGCACACAACTAGCCGATGTGGCAAGAGATCACCATTGTGACGACTGGAAAATAGGTTGTCACTGAAATAGGTCATACAGTGACAACTTAAAATGTCATCACAACATGGTTGCCGGTTCAAAATTAGTGACAACAACTAGTCATCACTGTCCAAAGTGTTTGCTCCTAAATCACTTTCACTAATTCTACTATATCACCCTAATTTTTTCAATATGGCCCGTATGTTGTAAATAAATTTTATTAATTCTACTATGACACTCTAACTTTTACAATTGAACCCTGTATGTGGTAACTAATTTCATTAACTCTACCATGAAACCTTATCTTTTGCAATTTAGGTTCCCATTGTGACGACTTGGGAAAACGTTGTCACTGAAATGGGTCCTATAGTGACAACTTACAATGTCGTCACAATAGGGTTGCTGGTTCAAAATTAGTGACAACAGTTAGTCGTCACTATCTAAAGTACTTGTTCCTAACTCAATTTCATTAATTCTACTATGCTACCCTAATTTTTTCAATATGACCCATATGTTGTAAATAAATTTTATTAATTATGTTATGACACCCTAACTTTTACATTTTAACCCCATAGGCCACCTTAATTTTTTCAATATAGCTCATATGTTGTAAATAAATTTTATTAATTTTGTTAAGACACCCTAACTTTTACATTTTAGCCCAAATAAATTTTATTAACTATGTTATGACACCCTAACTTTTACATTTTAGCCCCATATGCCATCCTAATTTTTTTAATATGGTCCATATGTTGTAAATAAATTTTATTAATTATGTTATGACATTCTAACTTTTACATTTTATCCCCGTATGTGGTAAACTAATATCATTGACACTACCATGACACCTTATCTTTTGCAATTTGGCCTCGTATATGATAAACCGATTTCATTGATTCTATTATGGCACCCTATGCTTTACACTTTACGCTGTGTTTATCATTGGCAAAATAAGGAAGGTATTGTAATAAAAAATGTATACATATCTTTTAATTGTTCCAAACTTAGCTAATAACATGTTATAAAGTTAAAAAATATCATGGATTCGTTATTTAGTTCTCTTGACAACATATGGGAAATTACTATGACGACCCCACCTTCTCCTAGTGCATACCCTAGAAGATAGCGGACCGCCCGCCTGGCTCTCGCCAGGACTCATTCATTAACATTAAATTCAGAGATAACATTTCTCATTAATTATCCAAACATTCATTCTTAAGTACATCATCAAATAGTGTAAAATATAAATCTATCCATTGAGAGATACAAACTACAAGTCTTAACATCAATATATAGCATTGGACCTCCCAAAACACTCTAACTCTACTTGATTGTTCTTCAAACTTCAACTCCTGTAAGGAAAACAAAGCTGAAAGGGGATGAGCTTACACTCAATGAGGTTTCCATGCAAGCAACAATCAATAAACACTTAAACCAGGTAAGCCAATAACAAAATTAAGCAACTAAGGAACACTTCACTGAATAAAGTAGAGAATACTTCATTGAACAATCACTTTGAAAAAGATACCATGCTCGCATTAGAGCCACTTCCTTCATTGCACACTCATTTCAATGTCATTGTACATTCATTTCAGTGTCATGAGACACTCATTTCAATATCATTGCACACTCCGCCAATTCAGCTCCTTATGTCCTTCAAAACAATAAACAATCCCCTACATTCAATGATCAGTTCAATAATCTCCCAACTACAAGGTAATACTCGAGTATACCAAAACATTTACCAAAAGCTTCCGTCCTATCCGACCAAACCCTTTGCTGGCTCAAATAGTCCGTTGAACAAAGGGTTTTGGGGCCCAGTTCAGCCGATACGGTAAAGTACACATACGGTTTACATTCATGCACACTTACAGTAACATTTGGTCAATTATCAACCTTAAAACTCAACTAAACCGAGTGTGATAAAGTACACCCCCGACGTGGAAGGCGAGGGACAATTGAGATACACTTTACAGTGAATCACTAGCAATATTTCATAATAAGCACATTTATCACATAATTTCACTTAAGTAAACATAAACAGTTAAACACACAAGTTCGGAAACACTCATCAAATACCCAAATAAATTACTCTCGAGTCTCGGGTTCGTTTCCTGGCTCACAGCTACTTCCTGAGACAAATTCATAATTCCAAAGTAAAAATATAATTTGTAGATGTTCACCTATTATTTATTATCCTATTATTTAAATTATTAGAATCAAGTTTGACTTTAAAATATAAAATATAATATATTCAATATTTATTCTGCGTTTCATTTCCAGACTTATTGACTTTATCATTTTAAACCAAGAAATATACATATTTTCCAAGTTTATAATTTATAAAATATTTGAATCAGAATTAAATCTTTTTTCACTCAAGATTCTAAGATTAAAGTGTGTAGACACTCCATTGGTTCCTATATTAACTAGTTAACTCCAAACCATTTATAATTTATACTTGTGAGAACTCGGAAAATTATGTTGTATTTATTTATTTCTTTAAATGCATTTTCTTTACTTTAAATTATTGCCTTAATTTCCTAGATATTTTTATAAGGGAGTCAAGTTTTTAAATCATTTTTCTAGTATAAGTTAGTTCATGTGTCATTTATAGCGCATTATGGACGTGGGACCCGCTAGTGCGGTAAGTGCGATAAATTTTGACGATTAGATGGAGTTTTGCATAAAGGGATATTATTTTACAAGGTGTTAAGGGATAATTAGAGGTTATCTAGATAAATTAGCTTTGGAAGACAAGAAGATTAGAACAAAACCTTAAGGTGCCATTTGTCGCGAGACTATTGAGAGTTGGACTTTGACCAAGGTTTCTTAACTTTCCTAAAATCAAATTTTGACCAAAATCTCTTCATTTTTCTTGTCTTGCTTGGCCGAAACTTTGAGGGAGAGAAAGGGAGAGAAACTTCATCTTGCACTTCAATTTCCAAGCTCAATCTTGAGTTTCAACCAACATATTTGCAAACTACTCCATAAAAGTTGCTTACTAAGGAGGATTAAAGGTTTTGGTGGAGTGATTTTGGAGGAAGAAGCCCTAGGCTACTATCTTTCTTGAGGTTACAAGGTACTTTGGCAAGAAACTTCCTTTTTCTTCATATATGTGTAAATTAGTGGCTTATGGTTGCAATTTTGGTAGTTTTATGCAATATTTCATGGTTAGAAGTGGTGATTTGAAAATTTTCAGTTTTATGGTGACTGTTTTGACCATATATGATGCTTAAGTGTTGGCCATGGTTTGGCAGCTTTGCTTTGTGTAATATCTGGCTTTTACATGCTAGTTTAACTTGCCTAAAGAAAGTTCCAGCTTGTGAGTAGGAATTTCAGCTTAGGGTTTCATTTGCTAGCTTGAGTAGGTGATGGTTATATGCTTGATTTGGTGAGTTGTTGGCTTGATATGTATATGCTTGAGTTGAGGCTGTTTTGTGGTAAGAATGAAGCCTTGAATTGGCTGGAAAAACTTAGTAAAAACAAAAGAGATGCTGCTGAAAATTTGTCCGCAGGAACCCTTGGACAGCCGTAGGAAATCTGCTATATCTTGTTGTAGAAAAGTCAGAATTGAGTTCTGTTTATTGCATTTGAAACTAGTGTCAGAGTACTATCAACCATGAAAATTTCAGCCTTTTTCTCAATTTTCATGAATATCTGTGATTTTTCAAAATTGACTTAAATTTCATACCTGTTCTGTCTTTTACTGGATGAAGCAGCAACTTTAGGCTCAAATTTCACTAACTTGTGGATTGAATCTTACAAATGTGTCTTCTAAGAACTTGTAACCCTTTGAATCTATTTTCTGACGGTATAAATTTTATCAATTTTGGACTTAAGAATCTTGAGATATGATTTTCCAAATAGTGTTGTACAAAACTGAAAAATTCTGTTTTCCTAGAACCGTTCTTACTTTCATTTCCCACTTTAAGTTTGGAGTTGGTAAATCATTTTGAGTATGGTCTATGAGTGGAATGGAGTTTTAAGTGAAAGGAAATGAAGTCTTAGAAACCTTAATTTCTTCATGTATTTTGATTTTGTGTTGCTAGCCTTTTATATACTATATGGCCACAGGACTCGAGTGAGTTCAAGAGGACGAATCAAGGATAAAGTGAAGTGTTGCCATTGATTGGTGACTGTACCACTCGCGTGACTTGTTGCTTAACTGGTTTACCTGTACTTGCAATTTGTGACTTGAATAACTGTGACTTCTGTTTATTCTGGACGAAACAAGAGTGTACTTTATCAAACTCGTTTCTCTTGCCTGTTTGACTGGTTACTGTATAGACTTGAATCTGTTACCTGTGTATGATTTGATGTCGTTTGGAGGCTTGTATCCAATGACCTTTCTGTGAAATCTGAGCTCAATCTCATTGGTAGTTGATTGAATCGAGCCAGCAAGTGGCTTGGTCGAGGTAAATTGATAAGCCATGGGGACTGTATCCGTGGAATCTTTGAGTATTGGAGATTCTGGATTTCTGGTATACTCGAGTATTACCCTCTCTGTTTTTGTCTGGTGTTCGGGCCCGGCAAGGGGTATGTTTGGTGGATGGAATTTGGTGTAAAGTGGGGTCTACGGTCATGTTTGTTTCTTTAAATGTTGACGGAGAGTCAACGAGTTTGGATCAAGTACTGCAACGGGAATGGGGCTCTTGAGAGCCATCTGTATCCTTTCTATTTGAATTACTATGTTTAACTGACGCGTTTGTTCATCTTTATATCTGGTGTTCTATATGATTGATTAAAAGTGGAGTTCTATGATTCTTGACTGCTTGTACTTTTGATACCTCATTGAGCGTAAGCTCACCCCCATTACCTTTGTTTTCCATACAGGGGACAAACTTTGAAACCGTGATTTTTGGAGAAAAGAGTAGAGCTAGTTATAGACATTATTTTGATTAAGCTCCTCTATACTGGCAAACCCTAATTGTACTTTGATAAATTGTGGATATTTTGACTTGTATTGCTAGTTGAATTGTTGAACATTCCAATATATATATATATATAAGTGTTTAACCATGCATATTAAGAGTATTCGTTGGAGATGTTACGTCTCTATGGGTTTGGTGAACTTTTCTCGTATTCGTTGGAATGATCAGGCGAGTGCAGAACTTGAACAAGGAAAGAAAAGGAATCTGGAGGGAACTACTGCAGGGAATCCGGCCATATATCCGGCCAGATCTTGGCCGGATTGTCAGGGGAAGATGAAAATTTTTATTTTGGTCACTGCCTTGAATCCGGCTAGCTATCCGACCGGCAATCTGGCCAAATCTTGGCTGGATTCTGACGTGGCATCAGTTCTTGTCCCTTTTTGTTGGAACATTTAATTGAAGGTTTATTGCACCGTATGATTTGGTAATTGTGTTTTCGGCTCGGTAGTCCTGGCGAGAGCTGGACAGGCGTTTGCTAACCCTTAGGGTACGCTCTAGGGAAAGATGGGCTGTCACAATACTTTATTTCTCTACACTAGTCTTTGAAGTTCTAAAATCTTTAAAAGGCTTGTGAGGATAAGATTAAGTGATTAGAAGCAATTTTATGTATATAGCTATAACGAGTTATCGTAGGTTTCTAAAAAATGTCATAGAAAGGTTAGCTAGCTACCGTTTTAGTCAATATCTAAGTTTCAGCAATATACTTCATAAATTCTGTTAATATTTCATCTTTTTCTTGGCCAAATAATTAAACACTCGATATTTATTCTGTCCCTGCCTAAACTAGATTAATCAACATGTATTATCAAAACATAATTCCAGCGATTCATTCCATTAAACATTTATTCCTCCAACAATGTAGCAGTTTGGATTTCCGTTTTCCTTGCTAGTTTTAGCTAGAATTTTCTAAGGCTTTATCAGCCTTTTAAGTGTTAAAAGTCAATAGGGTGCACATGAGAACAGGGATAGGATATTGTACAACGTCTCACTCAAGATGGCAGCCAATTATCATGAAAATTTCCAAATATCACATGAGAGTCTCATTTCCTCACACACTCGGTCAGCAAGGCAAGAATTCCAGCTCAAATGTTTCTAAATTTCCAACAAACTCCATCTTTTACTTGCTTAAACATTAATCACTTAGTATACATACTGTCCAACATAAACCAAGGTGAATGATTTATAATTTCAGCATGTTGTTCAGCCAAAACCACACACAAAATCTGTCATCAGCTATTGCATCATTCAACTAAGTTTTCCAGCAGTATAACAGTTCAACTTTTGATGTTTTCTCAAATCTTTCCTTTCGGTTTCATGCTCCAACTAGACATAAAAAACATATCTTATCAAGCTACATAGTAGCCTTAAACAGAACATATGAGGTTTACAACTAAAATTCGAAGAAAGATTGATTAAAAGTTCATTTCCCTCTCTCTCGACCTTCCTAGCAGGTTCCATTAGCTTTAATCAAGAATTTTCCCATTAGTCTTTTCATTATGCACTCAAATTTAACCAGCATGATAAGATGGAAATGTTATACAATGAATTAAACCTCAATGTAGAAGTTTAAAACTAGAATCCATGAAGAATCTGAGATAATTTCTTATTCTTTCCTTCGGCCAACCTATCTGCATTAGATTGAACTCAACTTTCCTTCAATGTTCATTTTAGTTTATACTCATTTCTGTCTTGCTTGATGAAGTTAAGAGCCTTTATGACATATTACAGTTTAATACAATAGTTTAAAAGCCAAGGTTTGCAGAGGATAGCTAGAGTTTCCAAATTTTTTCCTCTCGGTTGGAGCCAACAGATTTCCAGCAGGGTAGTAGTTTAACATTTGATGTTTTCTCATAGTTTCCTCTTCAGTTTTATGCTCCAACTAAACATGCAGGGATGATTATTCAACTACAAATTAACCTTAACAAAACATGGAAATTTATAATCAAAATCCAAGAGAAAAAAAATTGAATGAAGACTTATATCTTCTCTTGGCTATAAATCTGATGCATAGCAGCATGCATCAAATTTCTCATAATCAAATCCCTCCATCTCATACTCAAATTTCTCATGCATGAAGAAATCAAGGTGCTATGCAACATTTTACAGATTAACACAGGATTTTAGAGTCATTGTTCACAGAAGTCAGTTGAAAATTTTCCATTTCTCCTCAAGGATGAAGCTGGAAAAATTCCAGCAAGGACCTTCCTTTGGTTCCTTCCAGAATTTCCAACTTTTCCCAAATTTCTTCAACTAAGCTTCTTGTAATACCTGAGATAACTATATAACATGCTTTTCTTTTATTATTTTTCCATTTTGACTCTGCTAATGAGCTGCAATTCAGGTAGTTAACTCTCGGTTCCTACAACTTCAGTCAAGTAACCATTTTAATCTCAAACCAGAACTTTTCTTCAGTCGAAGCTCATTTTCTCTCCTAAAACTTAATTTGCAGCTTATATATATTCATTTATACTCAATATATAAGGATTGATCATAGACAATTTACCTCTTTCCTTTAAGATTCAAAAGTTGCAGGCTGATAAGATTTCTTAGCTTTGTTTCCTCAAGGTCCGCACCAGCTCTCCCTCCCATTCTCCTTGCCTTCATTTGCTTGGTTATGATTAGTAGATGATGTAGCTAACCAAATTTTCTCTCCCTCACTCTTAGTTCCACTCCCTCGATTTTGTTTTTGTAAGATGCAAGGAAGAAAGAAAGAAAAGAAGCTATCTGCTTCACTCCTTTGATCACCACCCAAATAATGAGCCTGCTGCCTAGTTATTTCCTCTCGGTTATTTTGTAGAGTTTTTAATGTAAGAAAGACAACAATGCTACCTAAATCCTCTTGCTCTCAGTCACTCGTGCCTCAGCAAATGTTCCACCGCCCAAGTTTTTGCAGTTGGTTTTCTCTTTTTCCCCACTCGGTCACCGCTTGGATTCGGCAAGTTATTGGCAGATGTTTCTCTTCAGTTTTGTCTTTATTTAAAAGGCTTAAAGATCAGATGAAACAAATACAACTCGGTGGTAAAATTTTTCATTCGGTGCTCACCCTTCAAAGCTGCTCTATGACTCACTCTCCAAAGCCTTCCTCCACTCGGTTTCATGTTTGAGAATTCTGATGACTTGCTTGGCTGCATGGTAGTTTATCCGAAATCCAAGGTTAATTTGGTCTTTCAATTCTAGCTCATTTGCTTGCTAGTGGTCCGTAATATTTTTTTTTCTAAAATTTCAATTTTATAGGAATCCAATTATACACTTAATTTAACCATTTATTTATTATATATATAATGTTTCTAATAACAAATTAAATGTAATGGGATAAATTCAAAGTGTACACATAAATTTCTGAGTCCTCACAATTATTAATTAACACAGTGTGAAAATAATGACAAAGAATAATAAAATTTAATATGAAATTAAGTAGAAATCTTGTCAATTGCATGATTGGAGTTTATTATTAATTACAATTTACAACTGGTTTGCTTTCATGGATGGCCCCCAACTGGGGATATGAAGCCCTAATCGTTCCTTCACAGAGATTCTACAAGATCTACCAGCACCATCACCATGCAAGATCATGCCGATCTCTCAATACAAAGGCAAACTAGCAGTAATTTTTACCGAGGAAGACATTGCCAAGATGGTCGCACCCTTTAAGTTTGCCATAGTTGGGAAGTTCTTGAACGGATGGCCAAACTTGGACACCATACGAAAGTCTTTTGCGACGATAGGTTTCAAGTCTGGCTTCGCAATTGGTTTGCTAGATCAAAGAAATATTCTCATTCGTTTCTCTTTGGAGGACAATTACCTACACTATTGGATGAAGGGAATTTGGATTATATCTGATTTCCCAATGCGTGTGTTCAAGTGGCCTCCCGAGTTTAAACTTACCAGCGAATCTTCTCATGCACCAGTGTGGATCTGCTTGGAGCAACTGCTGATTCATTTATTTGAGAAATCCTCACTGTTTTCCATTGCAAGTGCAATTGGTTCATCTCTCAAATTAGATGCAGCAATGGCAACCCTAGCTCGGCCCAACGTTGCTCGCGTGTGTATTGATCTCGATGTCTCCAAAGAACATGCCAACAGAATCTGGATTGGGATGGGTCACACGGGATTCTGGCAGAAGGTAAGTTATGATAACATGCCAGCCTACTGCGCTGCTTGTAGCAGACAAGGACATTCAATCCTTGAATGTCGACAGAAAAAAGAAAGAAGGGAGTGTCCCCAGGACCAGCAACAGCAGGAAGTCTTCGTTCCAAGGGTGACAGAAGTAGAGCAGAGCATGAATCTGAAATCTGTTGTGGAAGCTTGCGAGGTTGGAGCGGGAAGGGCAAGTCACATGGTGAACGCTCGAGATTCACAGCCGTCTTTGGGAGAAACATCCATAGGCGGCTCACTGATGGTACCAATTAGCCCCCTATCGCGGGGAAAATTTGTGATGATGCACTGCTAACTTCGAAGGGACAAGATAGAGCAATACCAAAAGAGTACGTTTCTGAAGGTGAAGAAATACCATTTGGAAGAACTGATAGAAACACTCAATTACAATCTTTTAAACAATTTAGTGACTCCTTGAAGGCACAGCTCTCCAAGCCAGAGCAATTGTAGGATGTCAATGGTTTCACTATGGTGTTGTCGAGGAAATTCAAGGAATAAAAGAACTATATCGTGGCTCCCCGACAGATTCTAACGAGGCTAACATCCAAATCCATTGTGCTTCCACTGCAATCTAATATCAATGAATAATATATTAATTTGGAATATAAGGGGAGTAATGGGTAGAGCTTCGACTCGTCGATTACTGTGACACCCGAATTTTTGTGTAAAAGGGAGAGAGTGTGACGACTTGAAAATCTGCTTATATTTTCTTAAAATTCCCTTTTATTTTGAATGAGTTACTTTATAATTCCTTTTACTACTAATTTTACTCCCTCAATAGTTGTAAGAAATAATAGAATTAAGAGTTTTACCCTTAGTTTTATAGTTAGCGTAAATTAGGGTTTTGTGCACTTTGGTCGTGTGATCACTTGGTGAGGTGTGTGTACCAAATTTGATGGATAAGAACAAGTATTAAGTCAGAGAAAGTGTGTGATTAGAAGTGCTAATAATAAGTTAGTGAATCACAGTTAAAACACAAGTACGCGAGAGTTAAGAAAAATAGGATTGAACCGACGTGCACCATTTGTTACCGGTAAGTACACCGCTTGAACAATATTTTCTTAACTTAATCTCCTTGATTTTATTTCATTCAATTCTCCCTAATTTGACCCTTAGACCAGCCGAAATTCTTGACTTAAAAACAAGAGGAAAAGAAACAAAACAAGAGGAAAATTGGTGGTGACAAGTGTTGCAATCCAAGAGAAGTTTGACCAAGAAACTTTCTTCCTTCTTATCTTTCCTCTAGCTACCATTTTTCTTCATTTTCTTCATGTCTTGGCCGAACTTGTGAGGACTTGCAAATTCCTTATATATTTCTTGAAAATTTCCTTTTATTTGAAAATTATTATTCTATACCATCTTACTACTCAATCATCCTAGAAAAAAAATGCCAATGATCATAGGAAATTAGGATTTTCCTTTCCGATTTCAAATTGAAGTGAAATATGGTTTTTCGTGTATCCGTAGTGTAATTATCCGGTATGGAGTAAGGATCAAATTTGGTGCTTAAGAGTGACTTTTAGGTGAGAAATAATATGTGATTAGAAGCTATGATATAAAGTTAGTGAATAGGAAGTAAAAACCCTAGTACGTGTAATTTAAGAAAAACGGTTAGAACTGACGTGTACCGTTCGTTATCGAGTGAGTGCACCAATTAAACCCTACTTTATTTCTTTAATCTCCTCATTTTATTTTGACTAATTAGCCCTCAAAATATCTTATACATGAGGCACCATGGTGGGCCAAAGGAAGAAGGAAGAAAACTCTAGAAAGGACACATGTCAAGCCCTTATTGGAAGGAGCTTTGACTAATTTGTATCAACCATCATAAAACAAGAATTTAACCAAATCTTCTCCATTTCTTCACCACCTTGGCCGAAAATAGAGAGAGAAAAAGGGGAGAGAAACTTCATCTTCACCAACTAAATTTCTTGCTTAATCTTAGACTCCAACCATAAATCTTGTGAATCATTTCACAAAAACTACTCTTTAGGGAAGATTAGAGCTTTGTATGGCAAGATTTTGAAGGAAAGGTTGTGGTCTTCTCCTACAAGCATCCTAGGAAGGTATCATGGCTTTTCACCCTTTTCTTTTTCCCAATTTTGGTTAAATATGGCTAGAAGCTTTTAATTTTGAGTTACAACGGTTAATTAGTGAGTTTTGTTGGAGTTGGGGGGATGATTAGCTAGGGTTTCATTTTCAGCTTTGATTATGATCATATATCCTTTAATTGATGTTATGAAGTTGCTAGTTGGAGGTTTTGATGATTTAAACCTAACAAACATGAAATTCTAGCAACAAAGTTCTAATTCCAGGTTTAAATTCTCACAAAACACCATTCTGCCCGTTTTTGTTTCATCATGATAGAGGCCGAATTAGACTTCGCATAAAACATAAAATTTGTATAGAATGATGTTTTATCGCTTCATACAAAATTTCAGCTAACGTAGCCTGTGAAAAGACCGAAATACCCCTGCTTCCCTGTATTTATCTGAAACTGATAATCAGCTTCTGTAATTGGATGTTTTGACCAGGAATACTACTGATTTGGTTGTCAATGTCTTCTTAAGACTTATAGCCTTATATCTTAGCTTTCAAATGGCTTTGGAATCACTTGAATTGGAGTTGTAGGTGTTGAGATATGACTGAATAAGTCAGGACTGCCGTAGTACACTTTGAACTGGAAAATCTGGAGTTGTTTTGGTAAATTTGACCTAGTTAGGGTGAGAACTGGACTGAGTGGTCTTCATAAAAGTTGTAGGTATTTGTCTTATATTTACAACGCCTCCAAGAATGCCTTAAACGGACTTTGGTAGCCTGCGATATGGCCATTTAAAGGTAGTACGGTTAATTAGCCGATTAGTTGGAACTTGGTTCTGGGAATTGGGAATTTGACTAGGTTACACTGGAATTTGGACTAAGTGTTCTTCATCAAAATTGTATCCATCTGTCTTAGCTTCGAAACGGTATAAATTACATCCCAATCCGATAAGCGTAGCTTCGGATGTGTCCGTTACGCAAAACCCGTCAAATCTGTCTTTTGTTAAACTTCATTTCCGCACATGTTGTTAGCTTGATTTTGTACTTATATGACTTTGAGCCTATGGAATGGCTATTGAAATGAGATGATATTGTGTGTGACTTTGGGATTGATTGAGGAAAATAATGAAGTCATAAATGGCTGGAAAAATAGGTAAATACAAAGGGCGTGCTGCCTAAATTTTTGCTCGAGGGCTAAGTTTCTATTTGAATTTGTATATTTTCGTTTGGCAAATACTATGACCGTTTTCCATCTTAAAACATGATCCTTCTTCAATTGGAAACTCTAAGTATTTACTTACGCTTACCAAATAAAAAGGAGTGGTTTAGGGTTTTCTTGGGTATTTTGTCCTCCCTTTTACATGAATTTCATTAAGACATTTAGTCTATAATATCTACTTGAATATGAGATGATTTTGAACCATATAAACGATCCCGAAAATAGTATTGCTTAGCCTATCTAGTTGGATTCCGACTTGTCTTTGATTCAAGTGTTTCCATTGAAAAATTTTATAACCCTTTTGAGTTGGATTTTACGTTTCGACTATGAAACCCTAGTTATTTTTGTCCACGGGTCCAAATGTCCTCGTTTCACTTTAAAGTCTTTTATACGTTCTACTCATCAATTGTCGAGTTCTTTGATTCCACCTAATTGTTTGTGTTAGATGAGCTGTAATATTCTTTCTTGTTTAATCTTAGGTTTTCTTGGTGACTAAAGATAATATCCGGAAGGATATTTTGCACGTTATTTTGCGTATATAGGTGAGTGTTCCTTGTTTGTTATATTTCCTTGACTTATTGGCTTGTTATTATTGATTGATAATGTGTTAAGTGCTTTCAATGATTGGCCAAAATGAGTTTTCTAGGCGAGTGTGTACTTTATCGCACTCAGCCTAAATGATTGTGAAATTTTCAATGATTGAACTATTGAAATGTTACTTGTGCATGAATGTAAGCCATTTGGCTGAACTGGCCACTGCCCCTTGTTACCGATCGACTCGAGCCAGAAGCGGACTCGGTCGGGCGATATGGTGACCTGGGTGAACGTTTGGTATACTTGAGTATTACCTTGAAGTCTGGTGGAGCCTGGCCAATGTCCGGGAAGGGGGTGAATGAAATGAATGAACGAGGATTTTTTTACTTACAAAAATGTATTTTCAAATGATTGGAGAAATAGGGGAATGAAAGGAGAATGAATGAATGGCTCCTCGTGAGCTCGTATCCTTCTATTGAATGTATTACCGCTTTATATTGTAAATGTTACTTGAATTATTAGTTGTATATGGTTAATGCATTGAGTTTATTGTTTGCTTATGTGTTCGGAGCCTCACTGAGCTTTCCAGCTCATTCCTTTAGTTTTATTTTCCTTAGCAGGGGAAGGCGTGCAAGGATGAGAGCTCCGTATAGACTAGCCGATCTAGTACTTTTGATTCTTTTGTAATGGTTCTCGCCCCAACGTTTGGTGGGCTGGTTGTATGGAGGATAGAGAACCTTTTGTACTTAAGTGGTTTTGCTTTTGAGATGGATATGTATATAAGTTTACGTTTAAATTTGGAATTGTGGTTATTTCTGTGACAGCCCCACCTCACCCTAAGGCGAACCAAAGGGTTCGGCGGACCGCCTGCCCAACTCTCGCCAGGACTACGGAGTCCATTCACACAAACCCAACATAGTACGTGCGATAGGATCCAAAGAAAACGAACAATCAGAACTACATATATTTTCATTGGAGTCTTGAGCAAATTAACATACAGTACAATCCGAGTTATTCTGTGACGCCCCGAAAAGTATAAGTGTGAGAACCCGGAAATTTTCTACTTTTCTAGGGTTTATTTTTTAAACGCCCGCCTTTTCTACATTTTCTTGATTAGAAAAATTCCCCAGATAAAGTTTATGAGGAAAAATAGTTTTAAAATGATTTTTCTAGTATCGGTTAGTTTTTGAGAAATTAAAAGCGTATTTTGGACGTGGGACCCGCAAGTGCGGTAAATGCATTATATTTTTGACAACTTGTTGGAATTTTGTATTAAGTGATATTATTTTACAATGTGTTAAGATATTTGTGTAAGAGAGACAAAAAGTTAGGCAAGCAATTAATGAAGAGGACATGTGTCACTTGAGGATTTATTCTTACCTTTTTGACCTTTTGACCACTATTCATGCCTTTACCATTTAAACCAAAATTGACCCAAAATTCTTCTTATTTTGAAGCTCTTGGCCGAATTTCTTGCTAGGAACAAAGGAAAGAAAACTCTCTCAATTTTCAAGCTCCAATCTTGCCCAATCTTTCAATTCAACTGTTTAATCTTCAAATTTTTCCATAGAACTTCTTAGTTTGGTGATATTAAGGTTGGTTGTGGAGTTGTTTGGAAGAAATTGGTGCTAAGTTCCTTACTTTCTTGAGCTTGCAAGGTGAGTAACTAGGGAATTCTTCCTTTGATCTTGATAATGTTCAATTAGTGATTGGTGGTGGTTGAATAAGTGATTTTATGGATGATTTCATGATTTTGGTTGAAATTAGTGAAGTTTTATATTTAATTAGGATTTTTCTGTTCTCATATGATTGTTATTATGTGGTTATGTATGATGATTGGAAATAATAGTTGAGGAAGCTAGGAGGTGGAAAAAGTGATTAATTGCAAGTAAATTCTGTTTTGGAAGAAATCTGGAAAATTAGGGTTCTTGGTTCTTCATTCTGTCCGAAATTTTTGGTCCTAGATAGAGGCCGAATTGGCCTTGGCTCAAAACATGAAAGTTGTAGGTATTGATGTTTTAAGGGTGGCTGTAAAATTTCAGGTCAATTGGAGTAGTGTCGAATGAGATAAGCCGAATTTACTGTTGCTATTCTGGGTTCATCAGGATGTAAGAACTGCGTCTGAAATGGGTTGATTTGACTGGAATTGTTTTGGATTTGGGTGTTCAGGTCTTCTGATGAAATGTAACTTGATGTCCTAGCTACCATATGCCTTTGGAATTTCTGCATTTGGACCTGTTTAGACTGAGTTGTACTGATTACAGCATAGTGTAATTTGTAAACCTGCAATTACGGTTCTGGTTTGGTATTTGGCATATATGACTTAGTTGTGCTGGGATTTGGACTGAGTGACCTTCTACATTGTTGTAGCCCTGGTTCTTAGCTTCGAAACGGTGGGTCTTGCACCTTCATCCGACCATCGTAGTGCTTTTGACACCATTACCGCAAAATGACGTCAAAACTGTTTTTCTGGTTTTGAGCTTAACTTTCATTTCCGGACTTTTCCCTAACTTGACTTGTCTTTGTACTACTTGGAGCTTGCTGAATGGCTATTGGATGAACTTTTGTTGTGTGTGTACCCTTGGGTTGGAATGAGGAAATAATGAAGCCATGATGGCTGGAAAAGTTAGCAAATTCAGGGGAAATGCTGTCCGAATTTTGAATGGGCTTGATTGCTTTGCGTTTGTGCTTTAGGGCTTGGACTTGAGTGAAGTAATGCAATACGATGGATGGTTTCTGAGCCATGGAGGTGAGTGACCTCAAACTATTTCTAAAATTATTTATGAACTTTTTCTTGCATTATTTACTTTTGAACTGTTTCCGAATTTACTTTTGAACCGTTTATTGCATTATTTACTTTTGAACTGTTTTCGAATTTACTTTTGAACCGCTTTCCCGCATTATTTACTTTTGAACTGTTTTCAAAGTTAATTTTGGAACTGTTTTCTTACATATCATGCGTGCTTGCATATCAGTGTCTTGTTATTATCGATTTTGCTTTCAATGATTGTTAAAACGAGTTTTCTAGGCGAGTGTGTACTTTATCGCACTCGACCTAAATAAATATGAAATTTTCAATGATTAATGATTAAATGCTACTTGCGCATGAATGTAAGCCTTTTGGGCTGAACTGCCCATTGCCCCTTGTTACCGGTCGTCTCGAGCCAGAAGCGGACTCAGTCGGGCGACTAGGAACTTGGGTGAACGTTTCGGTATACTCGAGTATTACCTTGTAGGTTGGTGGAGCCTGGCCAAAAGCCAGGGACGGGGTGAATGAATGCACGAATGAAACCAAAATGCAATGAAATGACAGGAGAACGAACGTATCTTTTTCATGAATGTTACTATCGCTTTCCATTGTAAATGTTTCTTGAATTATTGATACTCCATATTGAAATGACATTATTGAAATGAACGATTGTGAAACTGATTTGATAACTGATTTTACTGGTTACTCGCTGAGCTTCTAGCTCACCCCAAAATGTTTTATTCCCCTCCACAGGGCTCAAGGCGAAGGAAGGGCTTGTAGTGTTTATTCATGGATTATCTCATGTTTGGATTGAACTTAGAATTCCTTTTGTGTAATCGTTCATATTGGGATTGTATTGAACGTTTAGAATTGATTGGACGTGTAATAGTCTAGTTTTGGACTTCCTCCTGTAGAATAGTTGGTATCAAGGATCAGAGGGGCGCAGTGGAAGCGTGGACGCTTCGCTTTTGATATGTAAAGTTTGGGAACCTTTGATGTATATTTGATATAAATATCTTGAAATTCCATTGAGGATTGTAGTGAACGACTGAGTCCCGGCGAGAGCTGGGCAGGCGGCCCGCCGAACCCTCTGGTTCGCCTTAGGGGGAGGTGGGGCCGTGACATATTCATACTACACAAAATACAATTAGGGCTTCGTTTTCAAAAGAGCAAGTACAATTAGGGTTTCCAACCATTGAGGAGCAATACAAAATATCTAACTAGCTCAACTCAGGCTTCAAAGTCACAGTTCCAAAGAGTGGTTCCCTGTAAGGAAAACAAATGTAACAGAAAGGGGTGAGCTTGCGCTCAATGAGGTACCAGACATATAGCAGTAAAATCATGGCATTTCACGTTGAATCAATCAGATACATATACCGGAAATAAAGGAAAGCATTTAAACACCATGGTTCAAAGGGAAAGGATACGGGTGGCTCTCAGGAGCCAGATTTCCAATTGCAGTACTTGATCCAAACCCGTTCACTCTCCGTCAACGTAATTAGAACCAACATGTCCGTAGACCCCACTTTACACCAATTTCCTTCCACCAAACATACCCCTACCGGGCCCGAACTCCATACAGTACAGAAATGGTAATACTCGAGTATACCGGAATCAAGAGTCTCAATACCCAAAGATTCCCAGAACAGACTACTGTGGTTCGTTATCTAATCGACCAGGCCCTTGCCGGCCCGGCTTGAGTCACTAGCCACAGGTGTTGAGCTCAGAGGTCACAGAAAGGTCGTTGGATACCCGCCTCCACGTGACAGCCCCACCTCCCCCTAAGGCGAACCAAAGGGTTCGGTGGGCAGCCTGCCCAGCTCTCGCCAGGACTCAGTCGAGTCGTTAAAAGAAATCGAAAACGTTCAGGAAGGTAATAGTGCGCTCAAACGATTCAGAGTCGCCAAATGGTAAAACGAAAAGCAACAGCACAATGAATAGTGGTTGCCACACCACCACCCAGCCAGAACCCCAACGAATACAGATATGGCCATATGACTCGGGAAAACATTTCCAATCCAAATAGTATACATGAACAGGGTAACTAGTTTTATACACATACGTTTGTAATTTACGGAACAAAAGAAGATAATTAGATCAAAATACATTTAGGGTTTTCCAACTATCGAGGAGCTTTACAAAACTATAATAAAACTAGCTTGACTCGTGCGTCAAAACATCTTAACCCCAAAAGTGGTTCCCTGTAAGGAAAACAAAGATGACGGGAAGGGGTGAGCTTACGCTCAATGAGGTACCAAAATAATAGCAAATAAGAAACATGGAACTTCATATTCAATTAATCACATATGTGCATCAAATAAAGAAGTGAACAAACACCATAGACAGAAAGGATACGGGTGGCTCTCAGGAGCCAAATTTCCATTTGCTTCACCGAAACTTGATCGAAATAACAGTTGACACTCCGTCAACGTTACAGAGGTAACCAATACCGTAGACTCCACTTTCTTCGATTCCTTCCACCTCACATACCCCCACCAGGCCCGAAATCCAATCAGATCAGAAATGGTAATACTCGAGTATACCGGAATCAAGGGTCTCAATACCCAAAGATCCCAAAACAGACTACCGTGGTTCGTTATCTAATCGACCAGGCCCTTGTCGGCCCGACTCGAGTAACTAGCCACAGGGGTTGAGCTCAGAGGTCCCAGAAAGGCCGTTGGATACAAGCTTCCAAACGACGTCAAAACAGATACAGATAACAGATTCAGATACGCACTCAAAATTGGCATATGAACAAACAAGAGAACGAGTGTGATAAAGTACACCCTCGTCTCAAACAGAATAAACAGATATTTCAGTCGTTCATATCACAGATTGCATGTACAGAAATCGAGTTAAACAACAACAAGTGAGGGGAGTGGTACACTCACCAGTGTCAGTACAGATACCTCAAAAGTTTTTGCCCACAAGAGAGTTTTAATCACCAAGAAACCCTAAAATAATCAAAGTAAAACAATTGAAGGTTCCACTGTCAAAAATCGAGTATACAGAATGCACATGTGAGGCTCGACTACCAGTCGTATGCCTCGCCAAATAATTACTAATGCAATGGTGCAAAACATGATTTTTGGAAACGAAAAGGTAACATGAAGACCTAGGCTCAAACAACCCAAAAGCCCTTCATTTCTACCAAAAGGCAATTCAAACTTAAAGGAACCAAACGGCCTAGAAAATTGGACAGCATTTCCCCTAAATTTGCTTACTTTTCCAGCCGTTATGGCTTCATTATTTCCTCAAATCAGTCCCAACATCTCGTACAAAAATAATCTCATTTCTAAAAGCCGTTCACTAGGCTTAAAGTCATTCAAGTATAAAATTTAGCTAGGAAAATGACCGGAAAGGAAAGTCAAGCCCTAAAATATTCCAATAAGCACAATAAGACTCGATTACAAGTCATAAACCAATGCCAAATACTACTGAAATAGGGTTCCATAAGCATACATAAGCATTAGAGGAAACCAGAAAAATCCGGAAATGGAGTTAAGTGTTAACCCAAAAAAAATAGTTTTTGACATCATTTTGCGGTTTTGGTACCAATGGCACTACGATTATCGGATGGAGGTGCAAGAGACACCGTTTCGAAGCTAAGAGATAGGGCTACAATGTTACAGAAGGTCACTCAGCCCAGTTTCGAGTGCAACCAGGTCAAAAATGCAATATACTACACCAGAACCGTAAAAACAGATTCACAAATCGCATTCTGGTGCAAACATCATAAATCAGGCTACCTAAGTCCAAATCCAGTAATTCCAAAGCCATCCAAAATATAAGAAACAGGGATACAATTCATCAGAAGGCCTCAACAACTAATTCCGAAGCATTCCCAATCAAAATAACCCAGTACAGAAGCAATTCTCAAATTCGGGTAGAAACAGGGTAGCAAGGGTAATTCCATCTTTTCACAAGCTACGTTGCTCCGATTGATCTGGAATTTTGTAGGCATCTCTAAAATATCATTCCCTAAAACTTTCATGTTTTAACCCAAGGCCGATTCGGCCTCTAACTATGAGCTACAGTGCCGGGCAGAATGTAAATCAAAGAAACCCTAACTTTCCAATTTTCTTTCTAAAACAGAAATTGCTTGCAATTAACCACTTTTTCCACCTTCTAGCTTCCTTAACTATCATTTCCAATCATCACACATGACCACATAATCATATTCATATGAAAACAGAAATATCACCAATAATTATAAAACTTCACCAATTCAACCAAAAATCAAGATATAATCCATAAAATTGCATCTTATACCACCACCAATCATGAATTAAACATCATTAGATGGAGGAGAGGGGTTCCTTCACTACTCACCTTAGCAACACAAGAGAGGGAGCAACTAATCACTTTAGTATTCCAAACAACTCCACAAAACACCTCACAATCACTCACTTAAGAGTTTCTATGGAACAAAAGCAAGATTAAATGGTTGAATTCTTGTATTTGAGCAAGAGTAGAGCTAAGAATTTGGAGAGGTTTTCTTTCTTTCTTCCTTGGAGAGAGCCGACTTCAAGAGCTTGAAATAAGGGTGAATTTTGGTAATTTTTGTTTTATTGATTTAGTTGGTCAAATGGTAAAAGAATGAATAATGGTCTTATAGCAAGATTGAATCATATGGTGACAGTTGTCACCCTAATTAATGCATCTCTATCTCTTTGTTTCCTCTCTCACCAATCCACTTGGGTAACCTCTAATTATCTCTTAGCACCCGATAATTTAAACCCAGTGTCCAAAACTTAACCTAGTTGGCCGAATTTTGCCGAACTTTTCACCCTAGCGGGTCCCACGTCCGAAACACCTAAAACCTCTATTTACTCATACAAATTATCTAGAAATTTTCCTAATCAAGAAAATGCAGAAAACATGCCATTAAAGATAATAAAACCTAGAAAATGGAAAAGTTACGGGTTCTCACACTCTCTCCCCCTTAAAAGAATTTCGTCCTCGAAATTTTTCTTATCAATGGAATCTATCAAAACCTAAGGTACCCAACGGATCGTACCTTCTACGTCCTCAGACGAGTCAGGGATCTGATGCTGCTCCAGAGAATATACCCGAGCTGGTGCCTTCGACCCAGTCCCTTCTCCTTTCGTCTGTCCCGGGTTGATCGTGGCTGGTTGCTGAGAATTGGTCTTGTTTGGTGGCAGAGTCCCTATCCGCTCGCGCAGGCGAGCTGGACAGTTAGCAATCCGATGTTCGGCGCTTCCACAGCGCAAGCATTTCCCTTCTTTCTTCCAGCAATTTGCTTCCGTATGATTTGGCCCTCTGCAATATTCACAGGGACCACGAGTAGCAGAGACTGATTCCCCCTGTGGAACACCACCGGTCACCCCCGGTAGCCGTACTTCCCCGTTTCCCTTTCGAACTTTAGGGGTTGTACTATTATTCGCTTGTTCTGAGCTGCTCCCAGGAAAGCCCCTTTTCTTGGTTTGGAAATTTCTAACTTGTAGCCTCGCATTTTCAACCCGCTGGGCTTTCTCCACAGCATCACTAAAGGTATTAAGTTGAGCTACCGCCAAATCCTTTTGAATCTCAACATTTAGTCCTTGAATAAAACGCCTTATCCGTCTTTGTTCGGTTACGATCAGTTCGGGCGCAAACTTAGACAACCGAGTGAATTGACTCTCATACTCGGCTACGGTCTGAGTTCCCTGGCGAAGCCGAATGAATTCATCTTCCTTCTTTTCTTGGATTAGAGGAGGGAAAAACTTGGCGTTAAATTCTCTCGTGAAGTTCGCCCACGTCCTCGGGGTTTGTTCTCTTTTCCATTTCATTCGAATGACATTCCACCAGGAACGGGCGGCTCCCTCTAGTTGAAAGACAGCAAATGTCACCTGTCTCTCTTCGGTATAATGTAAAGCAGTAAAAATATCGATCATCTTCTCCAGCCACTTCTCCGCCACATCCGGATCAGGGCCTCCAAGAAATTTGGGTGGGGAGAACTTCTGAAATCTCTCAAGGGCTCTATCCTCGCCTTTTATGTGATTACCAGGGTTCCCAGGGTTGGGGTTAGGGTTTTGACCCTATTGGTGTACCACTTGGGCTAGCAATTCAGTCATTTGCTGCATGGCAGCAGCTATTTGGACGTTGGGGTCAATCCTAGGTTCAGGGTTTGGTCCATATGAGGTTTCCTCAGCACCTCTGTCCGGCGTGGGTTGCCTACGCTCGCGCCCACGTCCCCGGCCACTACGTGTGCCCTCCATTAATCTAACTCAATCTAGCGTCGAGGTGCAAGGATAATATTAAAGATAATTATAAGCATAAGCAATTAACAAGATGTACACACAGAGCAAAAGCATATATACACACAACTGGACCGAACCAGTCACACAGTAGCAGTCAATTAGATACAAATATGAGAGATCCATGAAAGTAGCGGAATCATCCGAAAGTATTATAGACAGACTAGGTCACGAGTACAAAAATAACTCACGAAGAGCTTTTCCCCCTCTAGGGCTCCGTCCATAATCTACGACAACAACACCATCTATATCTTAATCAAAGTTGATCACGCTTAACCACACCCGAACAGACCACACGAAGTTCCATAGAATCGCCTTTCTCGTTTGCCTAAGTCCTTTCTAACCTAGGCTCTCATTGATGAAGTAGCCGGGCACAAGAATCCTAAAGAAGATAATTCACAACTCGAGCCGGCCGGTCCCAAGAATAAATCATCCATATTATAGATTCCTACCCGACATACATATCTATCTTCCTCAAGTTTCATGATAAAGATTTTTACACTTATAACATGCCCGGTTCATAACTTATGCTCAAAGAGTACTTAACCCTTTTAGACACTTTCACCAAAAGTAGGACCATAACACCACTTGGCCCCAAGCTCACTCCGCGTAGAGACCACGCGAAGTATCTCTGATACCACCTGTGACAGCCCCACCTCCCCCTAAGGCGAACCAAAGGGTTCGGTGGGCCGCCTGTCCAGCTCTCGCCAGGACTCAGTCGAGTCGTTAAAAGAAATCTCAAACGTTCAGGAAGGTAATAGCGCGCTCAAACGATTCAGAGTCGCCAAATGGTAAAACGAAAAGCAACAGCACAATGAATAGTGGTTGCCACACCACCACCCAGCCAGAAGCCCAACGAATACAGATATGGCCATATGACTCGGGAAAACATTTCCAATCCAAATAGTATACATGAACAGGGTAACTAGTTTTATACACATACGTTTGTAATTTACGGAACAAAAGAAGATAATTAGATCAAAATACATTTAGGGTTTTCCAACTATCGAGGAGCTTTACAAAACTATAATAAAACTAGCTTGACTCGTGCGTCAAAACATCTTAACCCCAAAAGTGGTTCCCTGTAAGGAAAACAAAGATGACGGGAAGGGGTGAGATTACGCTCAATGAGGTACCAAAATAATAGCAAATAAGAAACATGGAACTTCATATTCAATTAATCACATATGTGCATCAAATAAAGAAGTGAACAAACACCATAGACAGAAAGGATACGGGTGGCTCTCAGGAGCCAAATTCCCATTTGCTTCACCGAAACTTGATCGAAATAACAGTTGACACTCCGTCAACGTTACAGAAGTAACCAATACCGTAGACTCCACTTTCTTCGATTCCTTCCACCTCACATACCCCCACCGGGCCCGAAATCCAATCGGATCAAAAATCGTATTCTGGTGCAAACATCAGAAGGCCTCAACAACTAATTCCGAAGCATTCCCAACCAAAATAACCCAGTACAGAAGCAATTCTCAAATTCGGGTAGAAACAGGGCAGCAAGGGTAATTCCGTCTTTTCACAAGCTACGTTGCTCAAAGTCCACCGGCGATCTTTGAAGAAGGGAACAAAGTGCTAAAGTGAATTGGCTAATGCGAGATAAAGTCGAAGGCGAATTTGTTCTAAACTAGCAAGGCCCATTTGTCATTCAAAAGATGCTGCCGGGCGGAGCAGTTGTCCTAACAGAGATGGATGGACAGACATTCCCTCAACCTATCAACTCAGACATATGTAAGAAATTCTTTATTTGATTATGCAAATTTCTTTTAGGAAGTCATGCAAGGGACGTGACAAAAGTCAGGCCATCTTCCTTTCCAATCAAAACATTTCACCTCTAGTCATCTCCTTTGAGCTATCAGAACAATCATTTTCGTTTGGCAACCCCTGAGAATTGCAAACCCCATACTGGGGCAAATTTATTTTGAAAAGAGATGATCAGAAAGAAAAGGAAAATCCCACACTGGGGCAAATTTATTTTGAAAGAGAGAAGAGAAGAAAAAAGAAAACCCCACACTGGGGCAAATTTAGTTTTTAGAAAATGCAAAAGTGAGGAAATTGTAATGAAGAAAATGCAAAAAGAGAAGAATTCAATCAAACTGGGGCAAATTCTCCTCAGTTTCGCTAAAAAATTGGAGATGATCTCAAAATGATGCAATCTCAGGTTATTTCACACCTCTCATCAAAAATTTGCTTTCAAGCCTCAACTTTTCTTGAAAACACCCCACCTGACCTCATTACAAAAACCCAAAGTCCTGGCTTTCGTCACTTGCTGTATTTCTATTAGGAAATTCGCTAATCAACTGGCAAGTGATGTCCATAATGCCTTCACCTAAACTTATAAGGGAAACGCATTTTACTGATGCCAGCAATCTTCAAGTCACATTCTTGAGTCGATCATGGCCAAGTTTTTCCATCGTTCTTTAAGTGAAAACCCGAAAGGGCACCTCAAAAAAACAAAAACAAAAAAAGAAAAAGAGAAAAGAAGAAAAAGAAAAGAAAAACAAAACAAAGGGGGTGGGGGCAACCTTGGTGAAAACCCGAAAGGGCGTCAAGGTAGGTTTTGCAGTAAGAACGCACGACGAGGAATAGCTGATGACTTGGTTCATTTGGATTTCTCTTCGTTTTGTAATACTTCCGTCAATGTTGAATTCCAGAACAAGGATATCCGGAGATTCGAATATAACATTTGTTGGCCGAAAGCTGTATCACTTTGTAAAACATCTTTCCTGTAAAATACATTCTTATGAAACTCATTTTTTTTTTCTTTTCTTCAATTGCTTGTATTCATGACATTTTGTAGGCTTAAGCACAGTTGTTTGTATTTGCATTCTTTTGCATATTCATTTCCGCATGACATGTGAAATTGTTTTTTTTATCATTGAATTTGGGTGAATAACAACCCCCATGGTTTATTCAAAGCATACTTGGGTTCAGTCATCTTTCAGAAATGGTTGAGATTCAGCAAAGCCGGCTACGCAAGTTTCACAACATGGCAAAGTGCATACCGGGTCAGTCTGGGAAAAATGCCACAGCAAAAAGTTGACGAAGGTCGCCCAAAAACTCATGTTTCCACGATTTTCGAAGGCGAGCGGATACAATGATGGTGGCAATTTCTTTATTTTTCTCTTTTACAGGAAAATTTCGAATGAAAATAACAACATAACACACTGGCGCAAATCTTTGGATAAATTTTCAAGTAAGTCTTATACAGTTTCTTCATACAAACCAGCATTTCATTTGGCACTGCCACTAGCCGTGGGTCAGTCCCACTAGTGAGCATTTTGTTTCCATTGCCACTGAACATGGGTTAGTCCCACCAGTGAGCATTTTATTTTCTTTGCCACTAAACATGGGTTAGTCCCACTAGTGTGCATTTTGTTTTCATTGTCGCTAGACATGGGTCAGTCCCACTAGCGTGTATTTTGTTTTCTTTGCCACTAAACATGGGTTAGTCCCACTAGTGTGCATTTTGTTTTCATTACCGCTAAACATGGGTCAGTCCCACTAGCGTGCATTTCATTTACACTGCCACTAGCCGTTGGGTCAGTCCCACTAGTGAGCATTTCATTTACATTGCCACTAGCCGTTGGGTCAGTCCCACTAGTGAGCACTTCATTTGCATTGCCACTAAACATGGGTTAGTCCCACTAGTGCGCATTTCATTTTTCACTTCCACTGAACATGGGTTAGTCCCACCAGTGAACATTTTATTTTGCACGGCCACTAAACATGGGTTAGTTCCACTAGTGAGCATTTCATTTGCATTACCGCTAAACATGGGTCAGTCCCACTAGCGTGCATTTCATTTTCTTTGCCGCTAAACATGGGTCAGTCCCACTAGCGTGCATTTCATTTTCTTTGCCGCTAAACATGGGTCAGTCCCACTAGCGTGCATTTCATTTTCTTTGTAGTTAAACATGGGTCAGTCCCACTAACGTGCATTTCATTTTCATTGCCACTAAACATGGGTCAGTTCCACTAGCGTGCATTTCATTTTCTTTGCCGTTAAACATGGGTTAGTCCCACTAGTGTGCATTTCATTTTTTACCGCCACTGAACATGGGGTCAGTCCCAACAGTGATAATTTCATTTTCACCGCCACTAAACGTGGGTCAGTCCCACTAGTTAGCACTTCATTTACATTGTAATGAGACATGGGTCAGTCCCACTAACACTTCATTTCACTTCACTTCATCCCGTTTTAAATTTCTTGCTCGGGTCAATCCCGTTTAAATTTTCTTGCTCGGGTCAGTCCCGTTTAAATTTCTTGTCCGGATCAGTCCCATTTTAAAATTTTTGTTCAAGGGGTCAATCCTCATTTCAGAAGTGTCAGTCGTTCGAGTCGTTCGCAGCCGAATAACACAGGTAAACATTTGGTGTCTACTTCTTTGTCTGAAGTTTTTCCAAAACTCAGACAAAGAGGGGCAAACTGTAGACACCAAATTTTTTTAATTTAGTTTATTTGCTATTATTTTTTTTGTTATGTTAGTTATTATTTATTTTAGTCTCTTACTTTTATTTTTAAGACATTTTGAGCATGGAATTTATCGAAAAAAGAAAATCATTCACAAAAATATGCTTTGTTTCTTTTTCAAATTTACTGTTTATTAATTGAAAAAAAAAACAAAAAAAAAAAAATCTTAGCATTTTGTCTTTATCTTTTATTCCTACTTGTGTTCATTTTTGTTTACTTAAATTGTTATTTCGGTTATTTTTATTTATTGTTTAATTAAATGATTCATTGAAAAAAAAAAGAAGAAAAAGCAAGCTCACGCATCCCGGGCTACACACGATCCAAGCTTTTTCTCCATCAGAAACAAGGAACATGCGTGAGAGTACATAACTCAACGCAGCTCAATTCTAATCTGATTTCCATCATTTTTTCCGTCATTTTTTTCTCCACCTTTGGATCTTGCTAACCTGGTTTTCATCAAAGATGCAAGAGGAATCTAGAACAAAGGAAACCATCGGATGGCTGAGGTGAGGAACGAGGAGCTGAGATTGAAAAGGACCATCGATATCAGGGTTTTGGGTTTTGGTCATTGGGTATAAAAGGAAAAGAAAAGAGTTCGGGTAAGGGGGAATCTGGTGTGACGGCTAGGTTTTAGAAAAAGAAAGCAAGGGGTAGGAGTTGACGGCGGAGAGAGGTTTTAGAAGAGAAACCGAGAGGGAGAATGGGCTTCGGGTGGAGGAGGAAAATTTTGAGAGAAAAAGGCTAAAAAGAAAACTGAGAAAAAAAACCGAAGGGAGCTTTGGAGGCCAACTCCGAAAACCAAGAGAGGGCGAGGATTAGCAACTGAGAGTAAGAGATAGGGAGACTGTGGCGGAGGATAAAGCTGGCGGAGGAGCTTTCTGGGCAAAGAAATCAAACGAGAAGAAGCGGCTGCGGGGAGAGAAGGAGAACAGATCCTTCATTGTTTGGTCATCTCAAGCTTCGGTCAAAAGCCGAAGGTAATGTTTCTTCACTCTGGAGCTGCTTATGAGTTGCTGGGCTGTGTTAGAATGATGAAAGTTTTTGCCTTTACACATGTTTTTTCTTTCGTCCTCCATACGGGTCTTATTTTACGAATCTGGTTGGAACGGAAACCTGTGAGTCTGGTTGGGTTTAGGAAAAGGAAGGGCTATAATCCAGGGTTGGGTTAAGCTAGATTTTTCGTTGTTTGTTTTTGATTAAGTTTCCTTGATTCTTGTTGAAGCTCCATTATTTTTCCCGTTGGTTTTTGCTCCTTCGGTTTACGGTTGATGCGTGGGTTTGGCCTGGACCTGGAGGATAGTTGCAACCCCCTTTGAGTAGGGAACCATGGTTTTTCTTTTTGCCCACCTTCCGTTTGATGAACTAGGTTGTTAGGCAAGCAAATACGGGAAGGATTATTTTGAACATCAGTAGACAGTTTGGGGTTGGGTTCATGATTCACAGTGGGATTGTTCTCCTTGTTTAACTTGTGTGATGTTTACCAAAGCTTGAAAACCCAGCAAAGCTACGCAGTTCTGCCTCCTATTGCTATTGACTGTGCTTTATTTAGTGTTTGGTCGCATGATATTCGTTAGTTTGAAGATGGTTTGCATGATTTATGAAACTGATGGAGTAAACATAGCAGAGTCACAAATTTTTTTTTTCCAGATTTCGCTGTAGTTTGTCATTTTTGTTTTTTTACCTGGATGCCTTCTGCTGAATCTGCTGAGGTTAAGAGGAACCATGTTTGATCAGTGTTGAGCTTGATGATTGGTGAAGTCCGTGAGTTAAGTTGTTAGATAATCAATTTTTTTTTTCTCTTTCTTTCTTTTGTTTTGTGCATTGTTCGTGAGTTGGAGCTAAAAAAAAAACATTTTTTGCGGCAGAAAAATTATTGCAGAAAGCCTCCTTAGCTGCCGAATCCTTTTTAGCAGAAAGCTTGGTTTGAATTCTTGTTTGCATGAAAATCTTCATCATTTCTGGTTCTGCCATCCTCTTGCATGTATGATAGACTATCTGGAATGATAAGTTTGATAAAAGCTTGAGGTTGAGTTTCGACTTGAGAGACTTGTAGAACCTGTCGCGCGAGTTCGATTGTTGAAGCTTCATAACACAAGGAAAGTTGTTGCAAAAGCATAAGCTTCGTAGTTTGCATGGCAGTTTGCATGAAAATGTTTTCAAGAATTGCGTCTCAACCCTTTGATGTTTGGTTAATGCAATTTTAGCCCAAATAACCGAACAATTTAATCCATTTGGTCCCTGTGATTTTTTGCATCAATACTACAAAGGCCCAATTATATTTTAGTTTCTTGCAATTAGGTCCTAAAGTAATTGCAATTTGAACCATTACTTGACCCCTTCTTTGCTCTTGGACCCTTGAAGTTCCCAAAATGTGTTAATTGGGCTTGAGTGATTGGTTTATATTTGCGATTGGGCCCTTGGTAGTTTTTCTATTTTCGAAATTTGATCAATAATTTACTTTTCTTGGAAATTATGCATTATTTGATTTCATTCAAGTTGAAATTGGGAGGGACTTGGAGATTTTGTTTATACTTTACTATTTAATTGGTGCCTTGACCCTTTTATTGTTTTGAAGCTATTTCTCCTTCATTTGATTACCATTGCAAGGGAGGTACACTCTATCCCTTATTTTAACCTTACTTGGCCCTATGTGTTTATGTGATTTATGTGCTCAATTGCATGCCTTTTGAATGTTTTCATTTTTATTTATTTGTTTATCCACTTTATATGCTTTAGTTATTTTCAATTTCGATCATTTGAAAGGCACTTGGATGCCAAAGTTGTAATAGCTAGGTTGTTATTTTATTTATTTTATTACGTTTCCCCTCTTAGATTGTAGTAGGCTTCCCCCGAATGTAATAGTTAGGGCTTTATTTGCTTTGTTTGCCTTATGTGTGTTTTGCATGTCTATGTGCTACGTGTTACCGCTTTCTTAGGGTCTTGCATCTAGATATCACGCTTATGTGTTATGTGCTATATGTGATTTATGTGTTTACATGCTTTTATTAGGTCTTACATGATTTATTTGGTTATAATAAATGCGTGTCGTCACCACACTAGTGCAACGCTAGTTGTGGCCGTCGTTCCCGAATCCGCACTAGTCCAATGCTAGTTGTGGCTCTTTGTTCGATTTCTCACTAGTCCAACGCTAGTGAGAAAGTAGAAATATGGGTTAGTCCAACGCTAGACCCTTAGGAGCCCTTCGCGTGTTAGATCATGATTGTATGATAAAATCACTCCATCTCATGCATATTTTTTCACTTTTTAGGGCCTTTTGTCATTTTGTATGATATTCCCCTTATACGTATATCCCTTATCCCTAATTTCCCTATATATATACCCCTATGTATGATACATAACATTAGAATTGCATTTCATTTTAGAATTAGGATTAGGGTAGTGCATTTGCTTGATTAGATTAGGGAAAGCCCCCTTGAGTATGGGATATGGACGAGTTTGGCCTTCTGGCCTTAGCACGCTCGTATTCCCTCTATTAAAGGGAAAATTGAGTCACGAACATTAGTCCCCCGTACCCAACATGATGCACTCCTTTAAGACATGTACATTTGTATAATTATTTTATTTCTTTTCTTTTCTTTGAGTCTCATATTTTTGCACAATTCGTGACTTCTTCGAAATAATCACTTTGGGCATCACAATTAATGTGATTGGTACCAATTGAGCTTTGAAGAGATATTTTGACTCCCCAATACCCTCCTAGGTCTAGGGTATGCATTCATATAGTACATCCAAATGTGATAAATCTTTAGGTTAAAATAAGAAAATCTTGGACTAAATCGCGCAACTAGCCTTGGTTAGGTTGAAAGGGTGCCTTGGATTTTATCCTTGCCTTCCCTTTCTTCAAATGTGACTCCCGAATCTTTTTCTCTGATTTTCGTAGACTTGGAGTCGTTTAAAAAGGGTTTTTCTACTTTTTCTTTAAAATTCATTTTTAGGTGACTTGGTACACCTTAACTCTATACCAAGTGGCGACTCTGATTTTTTATTTCAAAAACCCTTTTTAAACTATAATTTGGGCCCATCGTCGCATTACAAACCCCATTTAGGCCCATTTTCTTCTTAAATCAAAAATCATGTTTTTTTTCAAAAATTTGAATTAAAATTTCATTTTTCTAAACTCATCTTTTTTTTTCTTTTCAAAAATGGGGCGCGACACCTGTCCAACTCTTGCCAGGACTCACCCACTCAGAGCTCAAGAAAAATAACGTACATCCATAGAAAATAAATAACACAGCCACTTCAACTTAATATATACATTGATGCTCAAATCCAGATACAAAACTTCTACACACTAAAATGCTTCAAAGCGTTTACAATTCAAGTACAACCAACCTTAGTCGGGTGTTAGTGCGAGTACAATTCAAAATTTAAAAACAACTAGACTACGCTAGTTTGTACACGTCTCACGCCTCGCTCGTACCCCCTGTAAGGAAAACAAATGGCGTGGAATGAGCTAAAAGCCCCGTGAGGTTCCAAATAGCAAGGTGACCAATATTGAAAAGTGCAAATATCACGTAGCAAAATAAGGAGCATGAAAAGTCCATAAAAGTGAGCAATAACACTTCAAGTAGCAAATCTCTAAGTGAGTGAGTGTAAAGTTTTTCTTTTAAAACGAAACAATAACACGATAAGTACTAATCATTCCAAAGTATAAGGATACGGATGGCTCTCAGGAGCCAAATTCCCATTTCATCACCAGAGCTTGATCCAGAAATAGTTGACACTCCGTCAACTTTCAAGTAAGGTAACTAGTCCAGTAGTACACCACTTAACTCCAATCTCCGTCCACCAACCAAACCCCTTACCGGGCCTGAACTTCAAGATAAACACTGGTGGTAATACTCGAGTGTACCGATTAGTCGAGGAGACAACACTCCACTCGACAACACTAGATACCCATGGTTCGTTATCTAATCGACCAAGCCCTTGCCGGCTCGACTCGATTAACTAGCTAGTGGGGTTTGGGTCCCTAAGAAGTCGATGAGATATCATCTCCAATCGACTGAATCAAAATAAAAGTACAAAGACGGGAATGAGAGGCACCTCCCACTCACATTGAGTGTGGTACATGCTGCCGCTCAGCACTTACAAGTCAAGTACAAGTATATCAAATCAATTGCAACAATTAACAAGTATATATCATATTAGGGCAAGTGCGATAAAGTACACTCTTGCCCGATCAAACAAATTACATATCATTAAATCACATTGGTCAAGTATTGAAAACAAGTGTCCAGTTCAATCAGGTATTTGGAAGCACTCACCAAAGGTCTAGTGCCTCTCAAAAGTCACGTTCAGGTCCAACTCATTGATTGGAGTCCAAATCTATAATAAAATATCATTTACGAATGTAAAACTCTCTAGAGTTCAAAACATAGGAGTTTCGTTTCAAGAAAATCAAGTAAATGCAACTCGTTTAAGTAGTATTCAAGATACTTATCAAATTTCAAAAAATTCATGCTCGCTCGTTTAGTTATGATCAAGAAGTGGTTTCGACTTTAGAAGTTACACTTGATATCAAAGACCGAAAAAATCATATTTTGAAAGGGTCGCTACTTTCACTTTTCAAGGGTACGAGTTCCGGCAAATTTTAGCTTATATACCCTGATAAAGAAAACTCGAATACCATAGGCGATCCAAGTGCAACTTGACCTCAAAGCATCGCTCAAGTCGCAGGTACATATGCCTAACTCTCGATTGAAAATTTGGGTAGCACGCCCTTTTTGTTTACCTATTTTCCAGCCATTTATGGCTTCATTGTTTTTCTCAATCAGCCCCAAAATCACACACAAATAATGTTACCACCATAGCCCTTCAATTAGGCTCCAAAATAATCCAATTGCAACACAAGTCTTAACAAGGCAACCAGAAATCAAGTTTAAAGGCAAATAGCTAAATGGCAGATTTGACGTCTCTTAGCGTATTGCCACAACTGAAGCTACGCTTATCAGATTGGGATAAAATTTATACCGTTTCGAAATAAGACAAAGGACTACAACTTTGATGAAGACAACTCAACCTAGTTCATAGTTTATCCAGGTCAAATCTACAAATTATAGAACTAGAAGTTCATGACCAGGAGGGTTGTCAGTACTGAATTCAAATGGCAATAACTCAGGCTACACAATTCTGTTTGAAGTGTTTTTGGTTGCGTTGGAAAGTTGAAACATGGGGCTAAAACTTTAATGTTTTAGCCAAAGGCTGATTTGAAAAGGATCAAGGTGAAAAAATGCAGCTAGAATGATGAAATGTCAAAACTGTCTACAAAACTATACCTATGGCAGTCAAGGGTATTTTTATCATTTCACATGATACAGTACTAGGATTGAGCTGAAATTTTATAGGCAGCTATAAAACATCATTTCCTACAACTTTCCTGTTTTGAGCTAAGCCCAATTCGGCCTTCATCATGGCCGAATGAAACTGGTCAGAACAGGGTAGTACAAAAACTTAAAGCTGGAATTAATGCATTCAAGTGATAATCTTCTTATTCGTGTATAAAACCACTACTACCACTCCCTATCTAAGTTTATTCACATCATATTCTAGATAAATAACACTAATAAAAATAGAAAATTACGAACCCTAGTTGAAAATTATAAGTTAATAAGCCAAACCATGAAATCTTCCATACAATCCACCACAATCAAGCCATGCTTTGCTTAAATTGCAAAATAAGAAAGAAACAAGGGAGGTTTCTAGTATAATACCTCAAAATCTCCAAAATAACTTGTGATACAAGAACTTTCTTCCTCTCAAAAGTTCCACCAAGCTCACCTCCAAGCTTTCCCAATGATTGATCGGAGTAGAATCAAGTTTTACGGTAATTTTCTCAAGAATCAAGCAAGCTCTCATGTTGGAAAAATGGAAAATTTTCTCTCTTCTCTTTTTCCTCTCCTAAGTCACAACCAAGCATGAAGAAAATGAGGTGTTTTTGGTTCTATTTTACAAGATGAAGGCTGAGGATAGTCTTGGTCAAAGGTTTTGGTCAAGACCTTGGTTGGATTTTTGACAAATGGCTTAATCACAAATATTTCCACCAAAATATCTCTCTTTTTCTTAGTCAATAATGTTGGCTGACTTAAGGTGATATGAGACGCGGAAGCAAAGATTGGACCTTTGAGGAACACGTTGCGAATCGACGGAGTTGAACCCAAACTTGGACCACTCAAGAGTGAATTCAATGGTAGAGGACGCCACAATCAAGTGTGTTTGCTTGATTGATAAGTCAATGAACAATCCTAGAATCAACTCTAGAATGTTCAAACTAGCTTTGACAAGCTAAGGAATTCGTCACAAAGAATTGAACGAAATTCTAGAATTTGGTTGAGCTACTGGTTCGTGGCCTTTTGGTCAGGGGTTTGGTGCTGTTTTGGTGTATAGGACAACCCTCAAATTGCAGCCCAATCGGATCACAAAGTGATGCTCAACCGATTCAAAGTGCGGGCTGGTTTAGGGCGTTAAGGTGTAGCGGTTGGTGTTTGTCTTTTGGAAACTGGATTGGATAGTCGATGGGCTGTTTTGGGTCGGTTAAGGTGGTTAAGGACTTGGAAGGTGCTTGGCTTTGGCCCAAAGGGTTCTTGGCAGCCACTAATCCAAAGAGAGTTAGGATTAGTTGTAGTTCAAGGTGGGACTTTCTTCACAATTAGGAAACTAGAGCCAAGATCTTGCTTTCCTTCTTTTCTTTTCTTTTTTTTTCCTTTTTCGTTTGCGGCTCACTAAGGAATTTCTTTCTTTTTTTTTTTAGAAATCAGATTCAGTCCCAACTATGGAAATTTCGGATCAAGGTTCAAGATAGCCAAGAGAATAGAAGGTCTTCCTCCCAAGTTTTCCAAGAAACCCTTGATGTGCAATGAAGAATTACCCAAATCAGATTTGGTGGATTCAAGAACTTCAAGAATTTTGATCAAGAAGGTCAAGAAGTTCCCAAATTAGTTTTGGTACCCAAGATTTGCGATGAACAACACAAAAACTCAAGGTTCAATGGAAAAACAGATTCGGTCAGCCACCAAGGACACAATTCCAGCCACGGTTCAAAACAGCAATAAGGTATATCATACAACTTGCTTTTTTTTTTTGGCTTTTGATGGGCTGTTGGCACACCCCAAAGACGACACAACCCCACAAGAACAAGACTATAATCTGATCACAAACAAATAACACACGACAAACAGAATTTCTGGACAGATTACTACGAACGACAAACCCAACTCAAGATGCGACAAGGATGGAAACCCTAGCCGCCGCTCTTTGTTGTTTTTTTTTTTTTGGCTGGACAAGACACGTCTACTCAACAGAATTACGGACACAAAACAGAATTTCAGTCACAAAACACAACGACAAAGTTGGACAGAAATTCGGACAGTAACTAAACAACAAAGACAGATATGTGACAAGGAAACACACAAGACAGATTTCGGACTTGAGACAAACCCTAACACTTTGACTACGAACTCAAAATGATAAAAAGGGATATACGTGATACCTCTAACCTTGCTCTGATTACCAGATGATGTGAGACGCGGAAGCAAAGATTGAACCTTAGAGGAACACGTTGCGAATCGACGGAGTTGAACCCAAACTTGGACCACTCAAGAGTGAATTCAACGGTAGAGGACGCCACAATCAAGTATGTTTGCTTGATTTATAAGTCAACGAACAATCCTAGGATCAACTCTAGAATGTTCAAACTAGCTTTCACAAGCTATGGAATTTGTCACAAAGAATTGAACGAAATTATGGAATTTTTATTAATAATATCGCAAAACTGTATGTAAAACATCACTTAAGGCTATTTATAGCCTTGACTAAACCCTAATAAAGCTTGAAAAATACAAAGGAAATTCGGCCAGCCCATTTCCTTCACTTGGCCGAATATTAGCCTGATAACATATGGGCCGTAAGCTCAGCGTAGGTACTTAACTGCGACCCACTCTGCTGTTTGAAACTTGGCCACTTGCATCTTCAACTGTAAGCAACACTTTATTAGTCTCGCAAGGATCTTCCAACTCAATCCCTTCAATGGGCGGTTTCTCTTGGGCTTGGACGGCATAAACCAAGACTTGAAGCGACTCCGTGAATCTCTTAACTCGTGCTCGTGTCACTGGGTCTTGGGGCACCTTTACAGGGTCTACTTGAATGCCATGGGCCTCGTCCTCGTCCGCATCATAAGGGTTAATTAAGAGCTAATTAGCTCAACTAAAACAAGGAGATTAAGGTAATAAAGTAATATTCAGGTGATGCACTCAATCGGTAACGAACGGTATACATCGGTTCAACCCGTTTTTCCTTATTTCGCACGTACTAGGGTTTTCACTTACAATTCAGTAACTTATTATTATTACTTCTAATCATACACTTAATATCGTCTAAAACTCACTTTAAATCACTAAATTTGATACACACTCCATACCGATTAATTACACTACGAAAAAACGTAAAAACCCTAGTTTACCTTAACGATGAAAATAAAGGGAAAACCCTTGGTTCTATGATTAATTGTAACTATTGAGGAAGTGAATGAGTAGTAAAGCTATTGTAAAATAATGGATTCTAAATAAAAGGGAATTTTTAAGAAAATATGAGGAATTTTACAAGTCTTTGCAATCACACTACCAAAATGCACACAAAAACACATACCAAAACCCTAGTATGCACAAAAACCCTAATTTATGCCCTTCCTTTAGAAAAATTATAACTTGAGTTATAAATATCAAAAATTTATATAACTTGGCTTGTTAAAAAAACTAGACTTAAAATACTAAAAATCTTTAGAAGACACCTCAAAGAGATTTAGTTAATAAGTTGGTCCAAATTGAGTCATAAGCTACTATAACATTCCTATGTTTAGTTGTGCAGGGTAGAATTTTCAGTCAACTTTGCCAATTTTCTAGAATTTATAGACATTGAATCAAACTCTGAATTTTATACCGTAGCAAGCCCTCTGAGTCTAGTTTCAAACGCAACAAACGGAACTCAATTCCGACTTTCCTATACGAAGTTATAGCCAATTTCCCAAAGCTGCGCAGAGCCTCCTGCGAAAATTTCTAGATTTTCTAACAACTTGAGATTATGAAACTTTTCTTAACAAAATTCACTCCCTTGGCTCAAATTCAACCATAAAGCAACCAAGAATGAAAAGCAAGTGAGTTCACATAAGGGTTATAAAGACAAGTGAATTTTCGGGGTCTCACACCGTCAACAGGGTAAGTATTAAGTCCGTAGAATTCCATTTACTTCACAATAGGGTAAGTATTAAGTCCGTAGAACTCCATTTACTTCACACTCTCGTTCACCGTTACACCTCCTGGTTTGGGCCCGCACTTCAATTATAAAAGGCGATACTACTCGAGTATGCCAAACCAGATCTCTCAAATAGATCAAGCTTTTGATTTTCTCATGGCTCACCAAGCTTCTCGACCAAGCCCATGCCGGCTCGAGTAGCAAGGTCGGCCAGTGAGTTTGGACGTCCCCTACTATTATAAGTATAAGTCGACGAGATTCACTCCAATTGACATCGATTCAACACAAATATAATTTTCATTTCACACAATACAATTATAAATTCACTTAAAAGAGAACGAGTGCGATAAAGTACACGCTCGTCTCGACAAATTTCAAAATACTCAATTAATAAGGAACAATTCAAGTATATAGCAACAATTCAAGCATTTGACACTCACCAATTCAAAAGTAAGTGAGCAAATAAAGTCTTTAGTGGTCTGCTCCGAGGTTTCCTTCAATATCCTCTTGAGTGCCTGAAGAAATAGTGACCAACCATCACTCACATATACTCACAACCACTTATCATTCGAGGAAGAAAGTGTATTGCTTAGACATAGGACAATGTCTTAAAAGAGAACTTTAGTCTCTCAAAAATTGAGATTCAAAAATGAGAATTTACAGTCTCAAGTGAGACTTGAATCATCCATGAAATCACGTTTAAAACGGTCTATCAATATCAAAAGGAAATGAAAAGTTCTTAAAAATTCATTTCCTACGAAATCAGAAATTTTCCGCTTTACGCGACAAAACTTGAAAAATTAGATCTTCAGTTCGGTACATCCAAAAATGGAAAATTTTATACTGTTCGAAACTAAATTAAAAGTACTAAAACTTCCCTGAAGACACTTTTCCAATATTCCAACCAAAAAGTATTCAAATTTCAGCTCAAACTTGCACTTTGAAGAAGACAGGACAGAACCAGTCTTGGTTTTTCAGCAATATTTGGAAATTTGGTAAAATTCACAGGAAGTGAATCAGTCTATGCAATTTATAACACAATAAGAGTTCTAAATCAAGTTTCAAACACAATAAATGGAACTAAATTCGGAGTTTTGAGCAACAAGATATAACAGTCTGAAGTTGGTTGATTTTCGCGACCTGATCAGTGGATATCTGTGACAGCTCCACCTCCGCCTAAGGCGAACCAAAGGGCTCGGCAGATCGCCTGCCCATCTCTTGCCAGGACTTACTCACTCACTATAGTTCTCAATTAAATTCATCACTCACATCCAATAACAAAGGGTACAACCCTCAATAATAAACGAAATAACAATTCCCAAGCTTAGCACGTATATTTACATACATTCCAATCTTAAATAGTGGTACAATTCCCCGAATGAGACAAAAGTCCTCAGTTCTCAAATAATTACAATTACAATATCAGCCTAACATATTATATCTTCCAAAGTTCCACGATTTCCCATGACACAAGTGAATCGGGTTCGAATTCAAATTATACATGAGATATACCATCCAGTCACACTAATAACTTATTACACGTGCTTCCTGGAGAACTTAATACAAATGCTTTCTTTGCCTCGAGCCTTGTGGGGAGGAAAAATTATTTTGAGGTGAGCTAGAAGCTCAGCGAGTGTCCAGTAAAATCAGTAATCAACCAGTTTCACAATAACATATTGAAATGATATCATGAATCAATGATCAAATGTATGTTTATTGCTCTTGTGAGCCAGTGAAATCACCATACTTAAACCCCAACGCTCAAATAGATCCAGTAAGTTAAACAGTACAAGGAAGCCATCGGTGCTCCAAATAAACAATGGAGAGACGTTGGTTCTAAGCACAAGATTTCCCAAGAACTCAATGGAGCCAAATCATGCCATGGCACAAATGATATGCAATCGAGTAACCAATGCAAGAATTAGTTCAAAAAGTAACCAATGCAATTAGTTCAAAGAGTAACTTTGGAAATAATTGTGGAATCACTCACCAACCATGGCTCATGAGCCTCATCCATCATATATCATTGCCTTGCTCAAGTCCAAACCCTAGATCACAAATATCATGTCAAACAAAAGGAATTCTAAAAGCATCAAGTTCCTATCACCTTTTGGCATTTTAATCACAATTGAAGTTACACTTATCCGATTGAAATGAATCTTATGGCGTTACGAAGCTAAGACATATACCAAGATTTCGTATGAAGACCTCCAAAGCTAAATCATACATTTTCATGGTCAAAAATCGAAATCTTAGAGAAAAATGGAAACTATCAGTGAAACAGGGCTTAAGGGCAGTCAAGGGTATTTTGGTCATTTCACAAGCTACAGAACTCTAATTGATATGAAAATTTTCAGGTAGATAGCTAACTCATATATCTACAACTTTCATGTTTTGTCTACAAGTTGGTTCCGTCTAAAAAATGGATAAATTTGCAGTCCAAGGTGAGTCCAGAAACAAGGTAAAACTGAAATTACTGTACGACAGCAGAATCTGGCCGGATATCCAGCCGAATTGTCAGCCGGATTCAAGGCAGTAGGTTTCCAGATTTTTTTTCAAAACTCCAAGCCAATCCGGCGAGGTATCCAGCCAAGAACTAGCCGGATTTCCGGCCGGATTCTCACTGAACAGTATTCACCAGAAATTTTTCCTTTCCCTTCTTCTTTCGGGGCTTCACAATTTCCCAGTTTTGAAGAGCAATCTTTGGGGCATTATTTGGGTATCGAAATGGTATTGAAATTGCGTCAAATTTGGTGCACTTAAACTTTCATACAGGGACTACCTCTATATCAAAATTTAGGCAAAAAATCACACAGAAAGGTAGTTAACGAAACAACCCAAGTTTGTGAAATTTCTCAAAGCTAATCTGCCAACCCTGTCTCTCTTTCTTTTTCAAAAGTTTTGTCTAATGAAATCAGCCTCAATTCGCTCTATTTTTGAAACCAAGGTTCCAGAACATTTAATGAGTAGTTGATGGGTAATTGAAACTAAAATTTTTGAAATAAATCACCCCAAAACAGAATTGACCATTCGGTTAGCAGGGAAGAGAAAATTTTCCAGTTTCCAGCTTTGTTACAGTTTCGAAATCAAACCATATCTAACTCTACACAACTCCAAATTGAGAATGGTTTATGGCGTTAGAAACTAGGTTCAAAATGATAAAATTCATTAGAAGGCATCATTTCCAAAATATTTTCACAAGTAAGACAAAATCGAGCCACAAGATGCAGCTTCCCAGTTGCTCTCGGACAGACAGGCAAAGCAGGACAGTCCACTTTGCCGACTCACCACGGTTTGCTCAAAACGAACTCGCAGGGGATTCTTCTACCGTTCGAAAGCTCTGAATGTCTAGTTTTGAATACTGCAAACGTCACTTAATTTTGAATTTTGTACAAAGCGTTATGTTCAGACAAAGAAACACTGTTCAGTTACCTTGCTAGCGAATTTCCAGATTTCAACTTTTCCAAAACTCAAGTTTTATACAACCAATCGACATGATTTTTGAAAGACACTTTCTACACACATAGTACAACATATATCTATCAATTAAACAGCCAAATAAACAACAAAATTTTGAATTAAAAGCAGGACAATATGAACAGAATTTTCGGCCAGCTTTCCTTTCACAATTTTCCAACTTTCTCTCCACTTTCTAACCATAATCATCTCATTCATCACATAAATAACAATAATCAAGCAATATAGCCTCAAGTCAGCTACCTAAAGGCCTCCTCAAGACATCTAGTTTAGGATTTAAAGCAAGATAAATGTTTTCTCAAGTCCACTAGCCTATAAACTTCATTAGGGTTTCAAACCCTTGAAAACTAACCATCAATCTTTGCAAAATTTGAAAGGTTAAGGAGATGAAGTGATTACCCTTTAAACCCTAGATGAAGACCAGATTTTTCCACAAAAATCACCAAGCAACACCTCAAGCTTTAACCTTTCTTCTAGTTGGAGCAAAAACCCAAGGAATTGTGAGTTGGATGGAGTGAATCAAGCAAACTTGGAGCAAGAAATTGAAGCCTTTCTCTTCCCTTTTCTTTTCCTTTGGGTCAGCCGAAAGTGAGGAGAGAGAGAGTGAGGGTTTTGTGATTTGGTTTCTTGGAGGGAAAGAATGAAAAAATAGTCATAAAGTGCGCACAAAAGTCAACCCTCAATAGTACAAAAGAGGGTTTTGTACTACCACTTCTCTCTCTTGTTTGTTACACTTATACATTAATCCTCCAAGGTAATTCCTCTAACATTGTAATTATTCACACTTACTAGTCTAGTATTAAATTCTCTAATCTCCAATTAGTCGCGCGGTGCGACCTTCGAGAAACTTTCGATGCGCGCGCGGTAAAAGCTTAATTTCACTCACTCACGTCTGATTCCTCAATTGACTTGGCTTAATCTACTATTAATCATTCTTAATTCTCCAAGATCATTGCACTCTCAGACTGAATATTAACTCGAAAAACGTGTATTCACTATTCTTTACTAGTTGAGCTGTAGAAAAATTAAATTTGTTAACAGGACATTTTAAAAATATAAGTGAGATCTTGTTCCATGTAAATAGATTTAAAATGGTTGAAATAAATTATTCGGAGTAAACAGTTGAATAAATAATTAAATAAACCAGTAAAATAAAATAAATGTAAGTAAAATTCGAGTCATCTCATCCTCCCCTCCTTAAAAGGAATTTCGTCCTCGAAATTTACACCTAAGATAATATCATACCTCTTAATAGCTAGGTTTATCAAATCGATTAACAACGTACACTCTCCAAACCATATCTCACAATTTCTATTCACCCAATTAGCAATTAAACTTTGATCCCCAATAGGCGTTTTAACTTCCAATTCATAGGGTAACTTAATTGGCCTCACGTCTACCCCACTCATGAATTTAGGGTTTGCAAAAGAGTATGTCGTATCATGGTCACTTAGAACTTTAGCTAAACAAATTCCACCAGTGTCAAGTGCTTACTTCAGCTTTCTCTAAAATCCAAAATACATGATCTCAACATGTCCTCAAGGGTCTGAATTGTCCTCTCTGACTGTCCATCAGTCTGTGGGTGATAGGTAGTGCTAAAATTTAATTTATCTCCTTGCATTTCTTGCATTTTCTGCCAGAACCGGAAAGCAAACCGAGGGCCTCGGTCAGATACAATACTTATTGGTAATCTCATCTAGATATAGCTTAGCTAGCTTCTCCAGTGGGTATTTCATATTAATTAGCAGAAATTGAGCAGATTTGGTCAATCTTTCTACTATCACTCAAATGGCGTGTAATCTCTTTCAACAAGTGAAATTCTTTGATCATCAATCCCGCTACTTGCACTTGACGAAATAAGACATCGGCTACCACATTAGTTTTTCCTGGGTGATAATTAATCATGCAATCATAATCCTCTAAACTCCACCCATCTACGTTGTCTCAAATTTAACTCTTTTGGAAAAAATAAGTACTTAAGGCTCTTGTGGTTAGTAAAACCTCAAACGTCACCCCATATAGGTAATGTCTCCACTTCTTCAATGCAATATCGCAGTCGCTAACTCCAAATCATGTGTTGGATAATTTCTCTCGTGAGGTTTTAACTTTCCAGAGGCATATGCAATCACCTTATCATGTAATATCAATTCACATTCTAAACCATCCTTTGAAGCATCTGTATAAACCACAAAACCATCTCCTCCACTCGGTAAGACTAACACCAGTGCATTGGTTAAGCACTTTTCCACTCTTAAAATCCTTTCTCACATTTAGAATCCCAAATAAACTTACCATGCTTCGTTAATGGTCTTGCAGTCTTGGAAAAGTTCTTGATAAATCGAAGGTAATATCCGCTAACCCTAAGAAACTCCGAAATTCAGTAGGTTTTTCTGGTCGTTTCCTCTTAAAACAGCTTCCACCTTAGCTGAGTCTATAGTAATTTCTTCCTTAGATATTGTATAACCTAGAAAGGCTACGTCTTCCAACCAAACTCACATTTATTGAATTTAACGAAAGTTGGCGCTCTCTCGAGGTTTATAAACTATCCTCAGGTGCCGTTCATGATCTTATTACAAGTCTAAAGGTGGGGAAACAATAAATTAAATATACATATAAGTCGAAAGTCAAATAAAGCAAGGTAAAATCTTTTAAGTCATAAAAGGTTATAATAGTTACACCAAGTGAGGATAATTCATCAAATCATTTCAAAAGAAAGGGGATACAAACAATATCATAGAAAAATGTGCTAAGTCACAAATGTACAAAACAACAAAAGAGCTTTATCCCCTATACAAAAGATTACAACTTCTAAAAGTGCCAGTCTAGATTAGGGTAAAACTACAACCCCAAATCATTCGAGTGGAGTCAGATCCATTCCTACTCGCAGAGCTTCAACTATTTGGATCCCTCTTACAGTCATTAGTATTAATCACTCCTTCTGGCACTCGACTGCTTTGAAACAGACCTAGCAGGCTGTCGGGTATTTCCTCTTTTTAGAGATATTAGGGCAACTGGAAATCTGATGTTCAGCACTACCACAATATAAGCATTTTTTCGATTTCTTCCAATATTCATTCTCCGTATGGTTCGGCTTACCACAGTATCCACAAGTCACACAAAAAGTCATGGCTTGACCAGCTTGAGAATTCCCTTTGTATTTTTTTCCAGTTCTACGTTCTTGCGTAGCAACTCAATTTTCTCTACATATTCGTGTTTCCACCTTCCTTCCCTGTAGTCAGCCAATTTCTTTTGAAATTCTTCTTCCTTCCGAAGAATGTCCATTTCCTTACACATCTCTTCCAAATTTGTCATCTCACCAGTTGGCTTAAGTCAAATGCTAGCCTATTAGGCAAATCAAAGATCAAAATGAGTAACTATTCACAATGGAAATTCGGGCTATATTACTCTTCATTCTTTTGCTTATAGGTTACCTCGGAATATAAATCTTAACTATTCTCTGCTTAATTTTTCACGAGCTCTTGAGTCTCCATAAGATTACTATCATCACTTATAAACATAACAAAATACTGAGATCTTATTTCTTAATATAAAAGTTTCATACCCTAATTCATTCTCCAATACTCACTTAAAAGTTGCTCGAGAAGAAATCCTAACCTCTTGCTCTCATTAGTGCCTTATTTTATCCCTCCAAACCAATTTCTACTGTTTCGAGGTCCATGAAACTTAGATGGGCGAATTTCAAGAATCACTCAATCCTCACACTTCTCTTGGTTCCTAGGTTGGTTGATTGGTTTAGGGCGTTGGTGCTCAGCTAACCGTGCTAAGATATCAATCATATGGTTAATAGCAAAAATTACTTGGTTAACCCCTTCATTCCTAGGGTTTTGGTTTGGTCCAGTAGCCGTTTCCTAATCATCCCCTTGAATTTGGGGTTGCCTAACCCCTTGCCCTTGGCCCCTTTCACTTCTTCGGCCGCCTATAAATTTAACATTTATAAAGGCATGACATAAAATAAGTACACATAAGTGAAGTTTGAAAATGACACTTTGATCATGCAAAACGAAAATAATAAGGGAGACACCAAAATAATTGTAAATGTGTTCAACCCATAGTATAGATTTGAAGTCATAGAGCAATAAAGTCAAGCACCCCATAAGTAACGTTCAATTGCTTCAAAAGGTAGGAAGCCTAGTTAAGCAAAATATAAAATGCAATGGCCTTTGAACAAACACCACCCCGACTATCCTTGACAAAAACTATTAAAGTAGACTAAATTACTACCTTAGTGATTGGCAGAGCCAGAAGTCTCTGCTACTTCAGTAGGATCATTTTCATCTTCAGCACTAGGAGTTTCTACCTCATGTCCCTCGTCGATTATCTTGCCATTTATCACTTGTTCGACCAAGATAACACACTCGGCTATCATCCCCTCAGTCCGGTCTTCTAACTTCATATACTACCCTAGCAAGTTGGTGCTTAACCTCCTGAAACTGTTCATAAGGACCCTTAGTCTTTTCTACCCCTCAAGTACATCCGTCTCCAATTCATGAATTCTAATAGTCTGGGCATCCACAGTTGCCCTCATTCCTCGATTATCCTCTCGAACTACCGTATTTTCCTCGGATAACTGCCTCCGATCGTCGATTACCGCAAACACCACGTTATTTGGGTACGAGTAAACCCTCTAGTAGTCACATAGAGTCCTAATTCGGCGAGTTGGGTTATATCTCCAACGAGCTCCCTTAGACCCTTCTCGATAATAGACCACCAGAAGGCGCCCCCGAGACGGCTCAATACCACCATTACCTTCCATAACTCACACTTAAAATTAAAAGTTTAGATGGATCTAAATATACTAAATAAACTAGATTTGATCGTTTCGAGCTATCTCACATATCTCCCACAAGATCAAGACTCTCAATTGTCCACTAATTTAAACCTAGGTTCTAATTTTGATTCCTACAAGCGGTCACTTAATTTTCAAACCAGTCCCATAGTCCGGCAGCCTAGACATTTAGCCTAAAATACACTACAGAGATCTGAAACCTAAGCTCTGATACCAACTGTGACGCCCCCACTTCTCCCTAGGGCAAACCCAAGGATATCAACAAAACGCCTGCCTAGCTCTCGCCAGAACTCGATACGAATCTAATTTAAACTTAAGGATAAACAACCAATAATAAAAATCGAAGTAAAGAAAAGTCACTTCCTTAATTAAACATTAAAATCCTACATCATAAGTTACCAAAAGTACATCAACTTTCCCTAAAAATACAACCACCATAAAACGAATAATCGATTACATCCAAAATTCTACTAAAAATGTAATCAAGTCGGCTTCTCCAAAAATCTTTCCGTTCCGAGCTCCTGTTAAGGAAAACAAACTAATAGGGTGATCGAACGTTCAGTGAGGCCAAGAAAAATATGCAAACACATAGTTCAAGTAACACTAACACTTATACAAGAATAAAGCTATAAAGTTCAAGTAATTCACAATTAACAATAAAGACACTCAATAAGGATACGGGAGCTCTTAGGAGCTAGATTCCACTTGCTTTGCCAAGACTCGATCCAATACCTCCACGTGATGACACTCCGTCAACAGGGTAGATATTAAGTCCATAGAACTCCACTTACTTCACACTTCCATTCACCGTTACACCCGCACTTCAATTACAAAAGGCGATACTACTCGAGTATGCCAAGCGAGATCTCTCAAATAGATCAAACTTATGATTTTCTCATGGCTCACCTAGCTTCTCGACCAAACCCATGCTGGCTCGAGTCGCCAGGTCTGTCAATGAGTTTGGGCGTCCCCCACTATTATAAGTATAAGTCGATGAGATTCACTCCAATCAACATTGATTCAACACAAATATAATTATAAGTCGATGAGATTCACTCCAATCGACATCGACTCAACACAAATATAATTTTCAATTTACACAATTCAATTGTAAATTCACTTAAAAGGGAACGAGTGCGATAAAACATACGCTCGTCTCGACAAATTTCAAAATATTCAATTAATAAGGAACAATTCAAGTATATAGGAACAATTCATGCACTTGACGCTCACCAATTCAAAAGTAAGTGAGCAAATAAAGTCTTTAGTGGTTTGCTCCGAGGTTTCCTTCAATATCCTCTTCAGCACCTGAAGAAATAGTGACCAACCATCACTCACATATACTCAAAACCACTTATCATTCGAGGAAGAAAGTGTATTGCTTAGACATAGGACAATGTCTTAAAAGAGAACTTTAGTCTCTAAAAAATCGAGATTCAAAAATGAGAATTTAAAGTCTCAAGTGAGACTTGAATCATCCATGAAATCAAGTTTAAAACGGTCTATCAATATCGAAAGGAAATGAAAAGTTCTTAAAAACTCATTTCCTACGAAATCGGAAATTTTCCGCTTTACGAGACAAAACTTGGAAAATTTGATCTTGAGTTTGGTGCATCCAAAAATGGAAAATATTTATACCGTTGAAAACTAGAAAACTTCCCTGAAGACACTTTTCCAAGATTCCAACCAAAAAGCATTCAAATTTCAGTTCAAAGTTACAGTTTCAAGAAGACAGGACAGAACCAGTCTTGGTTTTTCAGCAATGTTTAAAAATTTGGCAAAATTCATAGGAAGTGAATTAGTCTCTGTAATTTATAACACAATAAGAGTTCCAAACCAAGTTTCAAACACAACAAGCAGAAATAAATTTGTAGTTTTGAGCAACAAGATATAACAGTCTGAAGTCGGTTGATTTTCACGACCTGATCAGTGGATTTCCCAGTTTTGAAGAGCAAGTTTTGGGTCATTATTTGGGTATCGAAATGGTATTGAAATTATGCCGAATTTGGTACACTTAAACTTCTATATAGGGACTACATCTATATAAAAATTTAGGCAAAAAATCACACACAAAGACAGTTAACGAAACAACCCAAGTTTGTGAAATTTCTCAAAGCTAATCTGCCAACCCTATCTCTCTTTCTTTTTCAAAAGTTTTGTCCAACGAAATCAGCCTCAATTCGCTCCATTTTTTAAACCAAGGTTCTAGAACATTTAATGAGTAGTTGATGGGTAATTTACACTAAAATTTTTGAAATAAATCACCCCAAAACAGAATTGACCATTCGATCAGCAGGGAAGGGAAAATTTTCCAGTTTCCAGTTTTGTTGCAGTTTCGAAATCAAACCATATCTAACTTTACACAACTCCAAATTGAGAATATTTTATGGCATTAGAAACTAGGTTCAAAATATTACAATTCATCAGAAGGTTTCATTTTCAAAATCTTTTCACAAGTAAGACAAAATCGAGCCACAAGATGCAGCTTCCCAGTTGCTCTCGGACAGACATGCAAAGCAGGACAGTCCACTTTGCCGACTCACCACGGTTTGCTCAAAACGAACTAGCAGGGGATTCTAATATCGTTCAAAAGCTCTGAATGTCTAGTTTTGAATGCTACAAATGGCACTCAATTTCAACTTTTGTACAAAGAGTTATGTTCAGACAAAGAAACACTGTTTGGTTACCCTGCTAGCGAATTTCCAGATTTCAACTTTTCCAAACTCAAGTTTTATACAACCAATCGACATGATTTTTGAAAGACACTTTCTACACACATATTACAACATATATCTATCATTTAACAGCCAAATAAACAACAAAATTTTGAATTAAAAGCAGGACAACATGAACAGAATTTTCGGCCAGCTTTCCTTTCACAATTTTCAAACTTTCTCTCCACTTTCTAACTATAATCATCTCATTCATCACATAAAAAACAATAATCAAGCAATATAGCCTCAAGTCAGCTGCCTAAAGGCCTCCTCAAGACATCTAGCTCAGGATTTAAAGCAAGATAAATGTTTCCTCAAGTCCACTAGCCTATAAACTTCGTTAGAGTTTCAAACCCATGAAAACTAACCATTGTCGCGCCCCATTTTTTACAAGAAAAATAAATTAGTTTAAAAAGTGAATTTTTAATTTAAAAAAAATGGATTTTGATTTAATGAAAAATATGAAAAAACATGTGTCTAAATGGGACATGAAAATGCGACGATTTGACCCAAAATATAGTTTAAAAGGGTTTTGAATAAAAAATTGGAGTCACCACTTGGTATTGAGTTAAGGTGTACCAAGTCACCTAAAAAATAAATTTTAGAGTGAAATTATAGAAAACCCTTTTAAACGACTCCTAAGTCTACAAAAAATCAGAGAAACTGTTCGGGAGTCACATTTGATGAGAGGGAAGGCAAGGACGAGGTCCAAGGCACCCTCTCAACCTAGCCAAGGCTAGTTGCGCGATTTAGTCAAAGATTTTCTTATTTTAACCTAAAAATTTATTGCATTTGGATGTACTATATGAATGCAAACCCTATATCTAATGATGAATCGAGTGGGACAAATATCTCTTAGAGGTTCGATTGGACTAAATCACATAAGTTGTGATAGCCAAGGATGAGCCCTCCAAGAGGTCACGAATAATGCTAATGATGTAAGAATGAGTGGAATGAATGTATGTAATGTGAAAACATGAGCTTGTGTGAAGTAAAAAGAAAGTGATAAAAGATAATGGTGTATAAGTGGGAGTGTGCAAATGAGTGTGCAATGTGAGGTATGTAAAGTGATAGTGTGAAGTGCGTGTGATAGCATAAAGTGCATGTGTGCAAGTGATAGTATATAAAGTGCGAGTGGTAGAGTGAAAACGTGCAAAATAAAAGTTGTGTGAAGTGAAAATGTGGAAAAAGGGATAGAATATGAAGTAAAAGTGCATGTGATAGTGGATAAATGAAATGCATGAACCCTAGAGGAATGCAAACAAGACGGGTATGGGGGACTAATGTTCGTGACTTAATTTTCCTTTTGGTTTGAAAAAGAATGAGTGTGCTAAGGCTATGTATAGCCAAACTCGTCCATCCCCCTTACCAAAAGAGTGACTCCCTAACCTATACAAGCAAATGAGCTAATCTAAATGAAAATGTAATCCTAGATATGTAAGGGAAAGGGGGTAAAGGGTCATGCAAAAATGTAAAACTAAAAGGAAAGAATGAATGAAGATGTAATGAAGGCATGCAAGTATGTGCTAGCGCGGTCAAATGAAGGCGAGGTGTTTCAAGAAAGTCGTAGGGACCGTTGGAACGAAGCTCAGAAATTTTGCTGAAGCTTCAAATCTGGTTCCTCCTCCCTTCACGAAGCTTTCTTGGTTTTCTCTCTTTTGTTCAGCCGGACGCCTCCCTCTGTTTTCCTTCGTTTCTCCGTAGCTCTCTTCTTACCAAAGCTCCCTCTTTTCTCTGCCTTTTTTTTAGTTTTCCTCCGCCTGCCCATAACCTCTAGAGCTCTCTGCTTTTTCCTTACCTAGCCGTCCCTTTTTCCTTAAACCCCGGCCGTCATCCAACCCTTTTTTTTTCTTTGCCGTCTCTCCTTTCTTTTATATGGCCCCAGAAAACTAAACCCTCTCAGCAATGGTTTGGATGCAGTCGACTGCATTTTGGGGAACCATCTGATGCTTCTTGATACCAAACCATTGAGATTTCTAGACTAAGCCAGGTGGTCTGTATTGTGATCATCGGACGGTGCCAACCAAGGCCAAATGGCCGAGAACTGCGGCTGCGATTCTTTTTCTGCGGCAGCCGAAACCAAAACGTGGATTTTTCCCCTTTTTTTTTTTCAATCACTTAATTACATGACAATAATACAATAACAGTTTAAACAAAATCTTAAATAAAATATACAAAACTAATAACAAAAGATAAAACGAAAAGCTAAGATTTTTCCTCTTTTTTTCTCTTTTTTTTCGATTAATAAACAATAAAAGGAAATAAAACATATTTTTATAAAAAAATTTCTCTTTTTGACAAATTTTATGCTAAAAAAGTCCTATAATAAAAAAATAAATAGCTAAAAGGGTGAAAACGAATACAAGATAAAACTAAAATAAAATAATAGACATTAATAATCTAAAAATACTAAAAGTCAAAAACTAAAAATCATGAAATTAAAGAAAATAAAAAATAGATAAGAATTATTACTAAACTAAAACAAAAAATAAAAATTAGGATAAAAATTATTTAAAAATTTGGTGTCTACAGTTTGCCCCTCTTTGTCTAAGTTTTTGGAAAAACTTGAGACAAAAAAGTAGACACCAAATACTTAACAACAAACTGACCGAACGACTGCCGTTTTTTGAAATGAGAACTGACCCCTTTAACCAACTTTAAAATGGGACTGACCCAGACGAGAATTTAAAAGGGGACTGACCCCGACAGGAATTTAAATCGGGACTGACCCGAACAGAAAATTTAAAAGGGGACTAACCCCAACATGAAATTAAATCGAGACTGACCCGAAGCAAGAATTTAAAATCGGGACTGACCCGAGGGGACTGACCCGAGGGGACTGATCTGAAGCAAGAATTTAAAATCGGGACTGACCCGAGACAGGAATTTAAAATCGGGACTGACCCGAAACAGGAATTTAAAATCGGGACTAACCCGAGGGGACTGACCCCAACATGGAATTAAATCGGGACTGACCTGAGGGGATGACCCCAACATGAAATTAAAATCGGGACTGACCCCAACATGAAATTAAATCGGGACTGACCCGAAGCAAGAATTTAAAATCGAGACTGACCCGAGACAGGAATTTAAAATCGAGACTGACCCGAAACAGGAATTTAAAATCGGGACTGACCCGAGACAGGAATTCAAAATCGGGACTGACCCGAGACAGGAATTTAAAATCGGGACTGACCCGAGACAGGAATTTAAAATCGGGACTGACCCGAAACAGGAATTTAAAATCGGGACTGACCCGAAACAGGAATTTGAAATCGGAAAAGTTCTAACATACTTACCTGAAAATAGTTCAATTCAAAATTTTCATTTTCAAGGTTATGTTTCTGCCTCTGAGCCAAAGGTTGATTCTACATCACCGTTTGGTTGTGCCTTTGATCAAACTCGCTTGCAATTTTTCCGATCCACCTTTGTTTGCTGGAAATCTTTCCGATACCGACTCCAGTGCGAGGTGTGATCGTTTTCCTCCATGCATGAAATTTTCTGCAAAAAAGAAAGAATAAGGCAATTGCCACCATCATTTGACCCGGTTCCCTTTGAGAATCGTGTAAACATGAGTGTTTTGATGCCTTTGTCAACTTCGACTGTGGTATCTGATTTAGTTGGATTTATTACTTCAAAGACTTTCTGATTCTTCTCAGACTGACCAGGAATGCCTTTAGCCATATTATGAGATCGGTGTACCGGCCCTACTGAATCACGACCATTTCCGCAAGATAATTGAATCCAAAGTATGCTTTGCACAAATCACGGGGATTGTCATTTATTAAAACTCAATGGAAAAAAAATGATGTACGTGAGATAAATTCACATGTCATGCAGGGATGAATATGCGAAAAGGATGCAAACACGATCAATCATGCCTAAACCCAATAAAAATGTCATGAATACAAATAATTGAGAAAAAATGAACTTCATGAGAATGTAGTTGCAAAAGAATATTTATTCAAAGTGAGACACAACTTTTGGCCAACAGATGTCATATTCGAATCTCTGGATATCTTTGTTCCGGAATTCAATATTGACGGAAGTGTTACAAAACGAAGAGAAATCCTCATGAACCAAGTCACCAGCTGCTCCTCCTCGTGCTTGTTTGCTGCAGAAACCTACCTTGGCGCCCTTTCGGGTTTTCACCAAGGTTGCCCCCTACCCTTTTTGCTTTTTTTTTTTTGAGTTTTTTTGAGGTACCCTTTCGGGTTTTCACCTAAGGAACAATGGAAAAGCTCGACCATGATCGACTCCGGAGTGTGAGTTGAAAATTGCTGGCATCAGTAAAATGCGCTTCCCTTATAAGTTTAGGTGAAGGCATTATAGACATCACTTGCCAGTGATTAGCGAACCTCCTAATAGAAATGCAGCAAGTGACGAAAGCCAGGACTTTGGGCTTTTGTAATGAGGTCAGGTGGGGTGTTTTCAAGAAAGTTGAGGCTTGAAAGCAAAGATTTTTACTCTTTTTTTTTTTTGCTGAAAAGTGTGAAATAACCTGAGATTGCATCATTTTGTATTCATCTCCAATTTTTGAACGAAAACTGAGGAAAATTTTGCCCCAGTTTGATTGGATTTTCTCTCTTTGCATTTTCATTGCATTTTTCTTACTTTAGCATTTGTCTTTAGAAATTAAATTTGCCCCAGTGTGGGGTTTGCAATCCTCAGGGGTTGCCAAACGAAAATTGTTAGTCTGATGGCTCAAAAGGGACGACTAGGGACTGAATGTTTCAAATGGAAAAGAAGATGGCCTGACTTGCATTTCATCATTTGCACGAATTTCCAAAAGAAGTTTTGCATAATCAAATGAAGAATTTCTTGCACATGTCTGAGTTGATAGGTTGAGGAAATGTTTGTCCATCCATTTCAGCCAAAATGAGTGCTCCGTCAGGTAATACCCTTTGAACAATAAATGGCCCTTGTCAATTCGGAGCAAATTTGCCTTTGGCCTCATCTTGCACTGGCAAAATCCGCTTCAGCACTTTGTCGCCTTCCTCAAATGTACGCAAATGGACCTTCTTGTTGTAGGCCCGGGCCATGCGCTTTTGGTAACATTGGCCGTTACAAATGGCATCAAGCCGCTTTTCATCAATCAAAGATAGTTGTTCATGACGCTACTTTATCCATTAAGTCTCTTCCAACTTGGTTTCCATTAGAATACGCAGTGAAGGAATTTCAACCTCGGCAGGTAGTACAGCTTCCATTCCATACATGAGCATGAGCGAGTAGGGTGTTGCCCCAGTTGATGTTTGGATAGAAGTCCGATAAGCCATTAGTGCGTAAGGAAGTTTTTCATGCCAGTCACGATGCTTTTCAGTCATCTTGCGAATGATCTTCTTCAAATTCTTGTTTGCGGCCTCCACAACTCCATTCATCTGCGGCCTATAGATGGCAGAGTTGCGATGTCTGATTTTGAACTGTTCGCATAGCCCGTCCACCATATCATTGTTGAGATTCTTAGCATTGTCTGTAATCAATGTTTCCGGCACCCCAAATCGGCATATGATGTGATCTCTTAAGAAATTCGCCACCACCTTCTTTGTCACGTGCTTGAATGATTCCGCTTCGACCCATTTGGTGAAGTACTCAATTGCCACCAATATAAATTGATGCCCATTTGAAGCAGGAGGATCGATTGTGCCAATCACATCCATACCCCACATTGAGCAGGGCCATGGAGCAATCATGCTATGTAACTCGGTAGGAGGAGCGCGTATGACGTCGCCATGCATTTGACATTTAATACATCTCCGGACAAAATCTATGCAATCGCGTTCCATTGTAAGCCAAAAATACCCGGTTCTCATGATTTTCTTCGCCAACAAATGTCCATTCATGTGGGGTCCGCAGATGCCGCTATGCACCTCCTTCATCATGTATTGAGCTTCATTTTCATCGATGCACCTTAAGAGGTTCAAATCTGAGGTCCTTTTGTATAATACCTCTCCATTTAAGAAAAACTTCGAGGCCATTCTGCGCAGGAAACCCTTGTCATTTGTACTAGCTTCCGGAGGGTAAGATCCGGTTTTGATGAATTCCTTAATATCATTGTACCAAGGACTTTTGCCAAAAGAATTGTCTACGACCCAACAATGAGCAGGCTTGTCTTGGAGTTGAATCCGATAGGCTCGATTCCTAATTCGTCCGGATATTGTATCATAGAAGATAAAGTGGCCAAGGCATCCGCAAATGCATTTCGAGCTCGTGGGAGATGTTTAAATTCCAAGATTTGAAATTGTTTAGCCAAATTGACCAAATTACAGTGGTATGGCAGGATTTTTGAATCTTTGGTTACCCACTGCTTCAACGTTTGGTGCACAAGTAAATCTGAATCACTAAAAGCTATTAACTCCTTAACCTCCATTTCCAAAGCCATTTTAAGACCAAAAATACATGCTTCATATTCGGCCATGTTGTTTGTGCAGGCGAATTGCAATTTAGCGGCTCTGGGATAATGTTTTCCTTCCGGGGATACCAGAACTGCTCCTATTCCGACTCCAAAAGAATTGGCTGCACCATCGAAAAACAATCTCCACTCAGGGCACTGCTCGCTCATATCTTCTACGGCACCAACAAATAAAACCTTTTCATCAGGGAAATAAGTATGGAGCGGTTGATAATCATCGTCCTTTGGGTTTTCTGCCAAATGATCGGCTATAGCTTGTCCCTTGACGGCCTTTTGCGAAGTGAAAACAATATCAAATTCTGAAAGAATCATCTGCCATTTAGCTAGACGCCCAGTTGGCATCGGCTTCTCCAAGAGGTATTTCAAAGGATCGGAACGGGAGATGAGATAGGTAGTATGACTCAGCAGGTAGTGCCTTAATTTTTGAGCTGCCCAGGCCAAAGCGCAGCAGCTTTTCTCAATAAATGAATAATTAGCCTCATACTGCGTGAATTTCTTGCTAAGATAGTAGATGGCTTGCTCTTTCCTTCCAGAGTCATCGTGCTGCCCCAGAACACACCCTACTGCTCCATCGAGCATAGATAAGTACATGATCAAAGGCCGACCCAGTTTGGGTGGCACTAGGACCGGAGGCTGCAACAAATAATCTTTAATCTTGTCAAAAGCTTGTTGGCACTCCTCATTCCAATGCAACGGCACATTCTTTTTTAACAACTTGAACAGTGGCTCACACGTCGCGGTTAATTGGACAATGAATCTTCCAATGAAGTTAATCTTCCCCAAAAAGCTTTTCACATCTTTCTGCGTTTTCGGCACTGGCATGTCTCGAATTGCCTTGATCTTTACCGGGTCTATCTCTATGCCCTTCTCGCTGACAATGAAGCCTAACAATTTACCAGCTGGTGCTCCAAAGGCGCACTTTGCAGGATTTAACTTCAAATTGTACTTTTGCAACCTTTCAAACAACTTTCTTAAATCCACCAAATGATCCTCGGCTTTCTTGGATTTGATTATAATGTCATCCACGTAGACCTCCATCTCCTTGTGGATCATGTCATGAAACAAAGTAGTCATAGTCCTTTGATAAGTAGCTCCGGCATTCATTAAACCAAACGGCATTACGCGATAACAAAAGGTGCACCAAGGGGTGATAAATGCAGTTTTTTCTCTATCCTCCTCAGCCATTAAGATCTGATGGTACCCAGCAAAACAATCACAGAAAGATTCAATTTCATGTCTGGCAGTGTTGTCTAGAAGGATATGGATATTTGGCAAAGGAAAGTCATCTTTAGGGTTGGCCTTATTAAGGTCCCTATAATCAACGCAGACTCGCACTTCTCCATTTTTCTTGGGAACAGGGACTGGATTCGAGAGCCAAACAGGGTAATGGGATACAATAATGATATTAGTCTTAAGCTGTTTTTCAATTTGCTCTTTTATTTTGAGGCTCATTTCTGGTTTGAATTTACGGGGTCTTTGCTTTACTGGTGGAAAAACTGGGTTTGTGGGTAATCTGTGCACCACTACATCAGTCGAAATGCCAGTCATATCGTCATAAGACCATGCAAACACATCTCGGAACATAGACAAAAATTCAATCATCTCTTCTTTCTGCTTTTTATTTAAATGAATGCTGATTTGTATCTCCTTAACCTCAGTCTCAGTACCAATGTTAACAACTTCTGTTTCTTCCAGGTTCGGTTTAGATTTCTCCTCATATTGTTCAAGATCTTTTGAAAAAGAATCAAACACTTCCTCACTATCACTCTCGCTTTGAAATTCGGATTCCATAACTTCCAAGTCGTGAGTGATATAGAGATAGTCATCATCAGATTCCAGAACAGTGATATCCAAAGGGTCAAATAATTTTACTTTTGGCCATCTGAAAGAATTAAGAAATTCGAAACAATAAGCAAATAGACACATGAATGAACGGCATGGTAAAACAAACTATGCACTTTCATAAAACTTCAAATCAAACGGAAACAAGCTAAAACATAAGTGCAAAAAATACATTCATTGAACTATTTACATATGCAAGAAAAATTTTCATGAGCTTTAGTAAATGACAACCCCCTGTAGATTTACCGAAACTCCTTGGGGAATGTCTGGGAATTCGGCATCATCTGACGGGCCATTTTCGGATATTGCTCCCACAAACAAATGAGTCAGACTTGTCTCCACTTCGTCAATTGGGCTAAACTCAGATGTAATGACTTCAGCTGGCTTTGGAAAGGTATAGCATGATGGCGGAATGTCTAAAGCACCTAACTTGCCTTCCTTCTCTGCCCTTTTGCGCGCTCTCATCTCTTGTATATCCCTGGCAGTCGGACGGAATCCCAAACCAAATTGGTCCTTCTTTTCGATGAGTTCTATGGGTTTCAACATGCCTTGCAAATTGCGTCCCAATCCCTTATCAAATTCATATCCTCCGCGAATCATCTCCTTGGCCATCATGACACTGGCGACTGGCAAAACCATTTTGTCTTTTGAATCCCCACTTGTTATCCAACTCACGGAGACAATATCAGCTGTACGGTAAGAAGACACTGAAGCATTTAGGTTACCATCCTCCTCAGGCTCGGAATCGGCAATTACAATGCAATCTTCCTCAGCAAAAATAGTTATCAGCTGGTCGTTCACCACGAATTTCAGCACTTGATGCAGGGAAGAGGGCCCAGCGCCCGAGCTATGAATCCACGGCCGCCCGAGCAAAACATTATAGACACTAGGAAAGTGCATAACTTGGCAAGCTATCTGAAATTGAGCGGGCCCCATTTCGACCACCAAATTCACTTCTCCTATGGGCTCCCTTTGGGCTCCGTCGAATCCTCTAACTACGGTCTCTGAGGGTTTTAATTTAACATCTTGCAACCCTAACTTTACCAACGTACTCCAAGGACAAATATTGAGGGCAGACCCATTGTCGATCAGTACTTTAGGCAACATCTTTCCATTGCACCTCACAGCTACATATAAGGCTTTGTTATGACCAATTCCTTCTGCAGGCAGCTCTTCATCAGAAAAAGTGATTTGTTTAGCAGCCAATACATTTCCAACTATGTGCGAGAAATTGTCAACCGAAATATCCTTGGGAATACGAGCCTTAGTCAACACTTCAAGTAATGCATCCCTATGCAAGTCAGATGAGAACAACAAGTCTAAAATGGAAATTTGGGCAGGCATTTTGCTCAACTGTTCGACCACATTGTATTCGCTTCTCTTAAGCCTCTTGAGAAAATCCCACGCTTCTCTTTCGGTCACTACGGGTTTGGTAGTCGGCTCACGATTGCTTACTTGAACTGGGGCGCTAGTAGCGGATGGACTTGCAATCTTCCCTGACCTCGTAACAACAGACACTTCTTCCTTCAAAACTGGTTTGCCTCCGATTTGCAAAACAAGCTCACTATAATTCCACGGCACTTGTCGTAGACTTAAAACTGGCGCTTGTTCTGGGAATTCAATTATCACAGGTTCTAAGGCCGCACTTTCGGATGGAGTTAGGTCTAAATTGAAGGGCCTTTTGTCTTCCTCATACGATGCCTCCTCTATCACAAAAGGTTGCTTCATTATCCCACACACTTCTATCTCATTTGACATGCTCCGGACAAGCTTGTTGAATTCCTCATCATCCATAATAACTCCAATAGTACCAGCACGCTCCGGCAAGGGGTTCTTGTTCACATTCGGTCCTTGCTCTTCTCTTTTCCTAATCACGATCTCCCCCGCTTCTACCATGTCTTGAACCTTATGTTTAAGGAGTCGACAATTGGCCGTGGAGTGACCAGGTGCTCCTGAATGATAAGCACAAGTAGCCTATGGATTATACCCAGTTGGCACGCCATACGGGTAAGCTGGAGGGGGAATCACACCTATTTTACCGGCAGCCTTTAATTGCTCATACAACTGATCCAAAGGCCTGCCAAGGTTGGTGAATGTTTGAGCACGATTTTGATTATAGGTTTCAGTAGGTTGGGGGTAGTTGTAGGTGGGTCTGTTTGGTGGGGGAAATCTTTGGTGGTAAGGAGGTCGAGGACGAGTTTGTTGAAAGTTAAGTTGCGATACTTGAAAAGGGGCCGTAGGCGGGTTGGCGTAGTTTGGGCGAGGTCGGGGGTGCGAGATATTGGTATTGTAGACAGGGTAAGGACTTGGATAGTAGGGATAAGGTGGATATGTTGGTTTATGTTTAAATCTAGGTCTTGGTGTAGGGTTTTGATCCCATATGAAGGCAGCTTCCCCCTCTTTCTTTTTAAATTGCGGCTTTTTCCCACTACTCCCTTGTCCTTGTAAAGCATCCAACTGGGATTTGAGGGCAGAGACATTAACAATCTTCCCAGCTCTTACAAAGTCATCGTACTCCTCAAGCTTATTGACAATGGCGGCGAACGAGCATCCAGTCATGCGGAAAATTTCTTCAAAGTACGACGGATCATGTGCTTTAATGAAAGTGCGTATGATTTCATCCTCAGTCATTGGTGGCTCGACTTTTGCAGCTATCTTCCTCCACCTCTTGGCATAAGTCTTGTGATCCTCAGAGGGTTTTCTTTTTGTTCCTTCCAGCGTGGTTCGTGTCGGAGCCAGTTCACAGTTATACTCGTATTGCCTCACAAAAGCATTGGACAAATCAATCCAGGATTTTACTTCTTCGGGCTTCAAATTTGAGTACCAGTCGAGGGCATCCCCCTTCAGACTTTCGGGGAACAACCTTAAAGGCAAATTTTCGTCGTCTACAGGCTTTTTCAACTTGTTAGCAAATAGTCGGAGGTGTGTTTTGGGATTGCCCGTCCCATCATACTTGTTAAACTTAGGGGTTTTGAACCCCTCAGGCAATTGTACATTTGGAAAGAGACAAAGCTCATCATAGTCCAGCACTCCTTGCTTGTTTAACCCTTGACTTTTCCTCATAAATTCATCAAAACGGTCAAGGCGCTTGAGCAACTTCATATCAACGGGAGCAGAAGATTCCCCTATTTCTGGCTTAGCTGGGATAGTATGGTCTGGCAGGAAAGGCTCAGCAGCAGTGTGATAAAAGGTATGTGGCTCAGGTGGTATATTTGAAGTGGCTTGGGGTTGTGGGCCTTGCATGTGAGTAGGAAAAAATGAAGGATTAGGAGGGTAAGTGTATGGCAAATTTATGGTGGGATAGGTGAAAGTTCCTTCGGGTGGAATAGGGAAGGATGGAGTAACGGTGGCTTGAGTTGAAGGGATGACAAATGGCTCTTCCTCAGGCTGCCTGACGGGTACGGGCTCAGGTTGAACTCCGCTGCTAATTAGCTCGTCAATCAATTTCCTTTGGGCCGCCATCTCGGTAGCCATCTCACCAAATTTAGTAAGCATCTCGGTTAGCTGAACCCCTAAACTCGCGGTCTCGGGTTGGGCGGTAGTAGCAGACCTATCTGATGGTTCCGGTTGTGAACTCATGTTTACACGACTCCTCTAGGCTTGACTACGGGATCGCGTTATGATGGGGCTTCGATGAGAAGCTATGTTTAAATATTACCTGAAAAATACGAAATGGCTTGCTTTTAGATTTTAGCCCTGGCTTGGCTTTCCCGGCAAAATAAAATAAAATAAAGAAAACGAAAACGAAAAAGACAAGAGTTAGTAAATATCCAAAAAATTCGGATGCATGTCCTATTGGGGGACCCTTTTTGCGCCAAGGGTGGGCCTAATATGATGCTATACCTTCGGGGTAAAATCCCAATTTTGAACCTGTAAGTGAATATAAAAGCAGGAATTTTCATTAAATATGGACAAACTCAATCCTTCTTTACAATCTCATTGATGGTTCGACTGACCATTTTTACAAAATCTTCATGTCTAGCTAATTTAGTGTGTTGGGATTCCCTAGAACTCCCGATACTAAGTTTCCAAATCTCATCTTGGATTTTATCAAATGCACCCAATGCCTTTTCCAACTTCTCGGTTTTCGTTGCCTCTTTCTTTAATTGTGATCGGGCATCTTCCAATGCTTGATCGGCCACCATGAGCTGCAACTGATGATCCTCCAATTCTTCCCTTAATTTCTCATTCTGCTCTTCGAGACTAACGGAGACCAACGGTACCCTTTCTCTTCCTTGTTCCACTATCGATTTGATCCAGTCGTTGTACTCCAGGATGACCTTAGGCTCTACTTTATTCACTTGGTCCAAATGCAGGTTGTCCAAACTATATAGATTCCCCCAAGACTCCAGCACCATGCTCCGATACTCAGCAATTGTATTGAGTTCGATGCTTCCCACTCCTTGTATGGTCGGCACTCGCTGCGGATACCCAAACTGTCTCATAACTCGTTGTGGCACATACATAATCAATCCACTGGTGCTCGCTAACGGGATGAAGCCAAGTTGTGTAGTCTTGAAAGCTGGATCCCTCACTTTCGTCCAATCAAGAACCCATTGTATCTTATCCGAAGTTAAAGCATTGAATTCTTGGATAAACAAACTCGGAGACTCTATTCGATAGTATTTTCTAACCCTTTCTCGGTGCGACTCAACCCAATTTGCTGTTGGAAGGCATGACCCCAATGGATTTAGCGTTCTTTTTGACAGATGTTCCATGGCCCACATTTGAAGTATCAAGTTGGATGCGTAGAAAAACCCTCTCTTCTTTCGGCATTCAGTAACAGCGGCGAAGATGTCAGCAATGATAACGGGTACTAGGGTGGGAGTTTTCCCTTTAATTCCCAAAAACACACTCTGAACCATGTTGACCGTTGAGAAAACAACTTTTCCATGCTTTTGCGGAAATAGGAGTAGATTAATCAGGGCTATCCCAAAGGCTTGTACTCGTTTCTCTTCCCACTGCTCTCTACTAACGAAGAAATCCTCATGGTGATGGTCATAAGCTTCATTTTTCCCAAATCGCGTGTATAAGAACTCTAGCGGGCATGATCTCGCGTCCGGGTGTTGATTCATGCTAAACGGTTTCAACCCTAAGAACCTACAAAATTGTTCTCTGGTGCCATTCGTTGGGTATACCATAGGGTGACCTTTCCCAGGCACTTGCAACAATCCTTCTATTTCCTCCAGGGTTGGTGTTAATTCGCATTCTCCAAATCGGAAAACGGAGCCTTCCGGATCCCAGAACTCGAGCAAAGCTTGGATAATGGCTACATTCGGGGTTATGTTCAGGAGACTAGGTAAATGTCCTATATACTGGAAAAGTCTGTTCACTTCATGTGCCATATTGTTCTTCCAATCTACCAGCTCGCGGGGTATCTGATTGAGCATTCTACACGGAGCCATCTGGGAGAAAATTCACTTTAGTACCTTACCTCGGGATTTTACCCCTTAGGTAATACATAAATAGTAAACATGTACGTCCCATTGGATTAGATATCCGAGACATGTGGCGGCTTTATTCCTAACACGGGATTCCCTATGTGGCATTCCCTTCCTATGGTTTATGCGTGATGCCAGTTTATTAAAGCAGTGAAATATGCAATTTGAAATGAAACGTGACCTAAGGAACCCTTTATTTGCCAGGGTAGGCCTAAAAAATGGCAAGGCATTATTAATTTACGAACGAAAATATACCAAAATATCTTAAACGTGCAATAGCCTATCTACAAGAGTAGGTCCTAAAAGAAGGTCATGCCAGACCTTTTATTTTCTTAAAGTTTGTGAATGCAAAAGGCAAAAAACAAGGAAAGTTAGCTCAACACATAACGAAATAAAGAAAGCAGAAATAAGGTAAGAGGGTTGGAATCCCTCCCCTCATGCATAGTGTCCCTAGTTCAGGATAAGGTCGACTCTATCCTAGGCAATTCTAATATGGATGCATGAGGTTTGGCTCACTAATGCATCTAGACTCAATAAGGCTTCGGCTCCCAAGCCTTCAGACCTAAAGGCGAAGGGTCATCACTCCCAGGGCCTTTGATCGGTGGCTTGAGTGATCCCTTAGGTAGCGCTATGGGCGCAGAGCACTCCATCCGCCTACCCAAGGCAATCGATCCTAATCCTACAAGGAGGTGTGGGAAACGCCCACGAAAAAAGAAAAAAGTAGGGTAAATAAGACTATGCATGCACGTATGAGGTGCCTTCTTATTGAGGGGAGGGATTTTACCATAAATGCGGACGGAGGTTCTAGGGTAACTACCCCCCATCCCAAAATGCAATCGCGAAACAAGTAAAAGTAAACAAATAAATGAACCATCCATTCATCACATACATAGTGTGCAAAGAGCGATTAGGCGCGTGATAGATGCAAAAATCCTAAAAAGAGAAAAAAGGCAAAAAGGGAAAGAGGAATGCAATCCTAAACATCCAAATATAATAGATAAGAAGGTTAAAAGAAGAAAACAATCGACTAAATCAAATGCTCGGACTCTCTAAGTCCCCAGTGGAGTCGCCAGCTGTCGCGGCCCATTTTTTACAAGAAAAATAAATTAGTTTAAAAAGTGAATTTTTAATTTAAAAAAAAATGGATTTTGATTTAATGAAAAATATGAAAAAACATGGGTCTAAATGGGACATGAAAATGCGACGATTTGACCCAAAATATAGTTTAAAAGGGTTTTGAATAAAAAATTGGAGTCGCCACTTGGTATTGAGTTAAGGTGTACCTGTCGCGCCCCACTTTTCGATCGTCGAATGTATGTGTGTGAAGTGTGGTGTGTGAACGTGTGCAAAGTAAAAGTAAAGGCCATGGGACTTTGGAAAGCGACGATTTGGCCAAAAAAATAGTTTTAAAAAGGGTTTTGAAATGAAAAGTTTGGAGTCGCCACTTGGTAATGGTTTAAGGTGTACCAAGTCACCCAAAAATGAGTTTTAAAGTCAAGTAGTAATAAACCCTTTTTAAAACGACTCCTAGTCTACGTAAACCAAAGAAAAAGGTTCGGGAGTCACGTTTGACAAAGGGGAAGGCAAGGATAGAATCCAAGGCACCCCTTTGACCTAGCCAAGGCTAGTTGCGTTGATTTAATCAAAGATTTTCTTGTTTTAACCAAAGAATTTATTACATTTGAGTGCCCTACATGAATGCAAACCCTAGACCTAGGGGAATTGGGGGAAATTTCCCTTCAAAGGTTGAGTGGTGCCAATCACATTAATTGTGAAGCCCAATATCAATCCTTTGAAGAAGTCACGAATAATGCAAGTGGGATGCAAATGAATGAAATGCATGCGTGCAATGTGAGGACATGAGTTTGAAAAAGTAATAAAAAGAAAATAAATATGTAAATGAAAGTGTGCACGTGAGTGGGCAATGTACGGTATGTGACATGATAATATGAAGTGCATGTGTGCAAGTGATGATAAAAGTGTTCGTGTGCAAGTGAAGAAACTCAAGGGTGCACGTGTGCAAAAGTGGGAGGAAAAGTGTTCATGTGCAAGTGAAAGGATAAAAAGGTGTACGTGTGCAAATGAGAGGGAAGGTGAAAGTGTAATGATGGAGTGGACTTAGAATGCATGAGCCTAGGGAATTCATGCATATTGGGACGGGGAGACCTAAATCGCGACTTAATTTGCCCTTTTATAGAGAGGATACAAGCGTGCTAAGGCTTAGAAAAAGCCACACTCGTCTATATCCCATATTTAAGGGGACCCTTCAGGCAAATGTACCCTAACTAGCATGAGATGCAAAAATCCTAAAATGAGGGAAAAGGGGCTCGAGGAGCATGCCAAATGATAAAACTAAGAAAAATGCGTGATATGTGGTGAACAAGCAAATGATGTGCTAACGAGGGGAAATACCTAATGAGCCACAACTAGCATTGGACTAGTGTGGCGACGTACATTCATCCATCACATTCATTCATGCTATAGAAAGCGAGTAGACATGCCAAACACGTATAAACACATAGCACATAACATTTAGCATGCTCGACTAGATGCGAGGCCCTATCAAAGCAATTAAACATGTAGCAACAAAAACAAGCAAACAAGGGGAAGGGGAAAATGGACCAGATGCTCTCCGAGCCCTATCTATTACAAGCCAAGAGGTGTACACATACCCCATAAAAGCATAAAGGGAAAGGGGAAATGGACAAGATGCTCTCCGAGCACTATCTATTACAAGCCAAGAGGTGTACACATACCCCATAAAACTTAAATAAAAGTAAAAGCAAGTAAATGCATGCAAGGAGGTAAGGAAAGCGGAGTAGGCATGCATATTCACATAACACGTAGGAGCACGTAGAGTCAAATGAAATGCAAATGAGGGATAGAGTGTACCTCCCTTGAAGCGACGCCCTAACGTAGTGAAACTACTAAATTACCCTCCAAAATAATAAAAGGGTCAAGGTACCTCAAATAGTAGAATATAACAAAGTTACCAAAGAAAAGGACGGCTTAAGCTAAGACCATCAAAACAAAAGGTTAAGGCACCACTTTAATGATAAAATATAAATAATCCAAATGGCACTCATCAAATCATCAAAAAATTTCCTCAATCACAACTTAAATGTAGTTAAAGGTACTTAAAGATCAAGGAGAAGGCATGGCCTATTCAAATTCCAAGTAAAGCATCTATTAAGGACTCAAACATAACCCTTACCCAAACACTCGAGTCAATCGAACATTTAAGAACTTTAAAGGTCCGAAACAAAACAAAGGTCAAGCAATCCGACACATAAACATGGAATTGAACAATTATAAGCATTTAAATGCCTAAGATCAAATACGGGTCAATGAGTGGTTTCACTTGCATTTTTAGGATCCCTAAAGCAACCATTAATCAATCAATCAGAAATTAATTGAAGCGTTTTAAGAACCTTAAAGGTCCCAGAGCGAGACGAAGGTCAAGCAACAAATTTGTTTAAGAAAATTAAAGAAAATAGGTAAGCATAAGCTCATTTAAACACAAGGTTCACAAATTCATGCTCTAAGTATCACCAAAACAAATGAAAGCAAATGAGCAATCGAGTTGCAAAGTTGAAGCTATCAAAGACTCAATTGTGAACACTACCCAAGCATTCAAACTCAATCAAACACTTTTAGGAACTTCAAAAGTCCAAAGGCAAAGAGAAGGTGGAGGAATGGTTCAAATGCAAATATCTTAGGACCCAATTGCAAGAACATGGAATGTAATTGAGCTATAATGCATTGCTGCAAAAATCACAGGGACCCAATTGATTAGTTTTCTCCATTTTGTGGGGCATAATAGCATAAAGAGAAACTTGAGGGGGTTAAGAGGCAATTTTGAAGAATATTTCATGCATGCACGAAGAAGATTTCTGCAATGTTTCTGCAGCAACGAAAACTATTATTCCAGCCGCAAGCTTTACCTACAAACCTTTCAGCAAACCAAAACTTACAATAGCTCTACCTTAAACATGTCTAAACACTCTTAATCAAGACAAATCTTAGAAGAAAATCATGTAAATTTCATGCAAAGAAGGAACTTTTACAACCGAAAAACTGTTCTGCAATTTCTTATTCATTCAACCCAAAACAAATAGTGATGCAAACAGCTTCGCATAGCTGCAAGATGATCAAGAGGATTCTGGTTCCTTTGAGCTTGAATGCAATGACATAACAAGGACTCACAACAGGTCCTAAACTCACTCCAGCACAAGTGAATCAAACCCTTCAAACAATCCAAAACATTCAACAAGCAAAGATGAAGTTTGCTGCAATTTTTGTTTCCAATCCAAACGCATTGACATGGGACAAGTCCAACCAAAATAAACACACATGCAATGGCCTTAGAACCATGTTATTAACATCATCCAAATGTACAAAATCAGCAAAAGAATATGAACTTGGGGCATTGAAGGTTTCGGTCAATCAATTTTTTTTGTTTTCACCATTTTGCAGCTGTTAACAAACCAGAAAAATGGCCAAAGTTGGAACTAAACCCAAGCCTCACCACTCTCTATACAACTATTATGGACATAAGATTGACCTTGCAAAACAATTTGATGAAAACCAACTCTAGGAGTTGTTACGGGACCAGGGAAAAGCAGCAAAACATGAGTCGAAAATGCAGCATGGTCGAAGCTTTACTTTCCTAGTTGCTGGTTTATGGGTTTGTGACAGGTCTGAGCTTTTCAAACAATTTCCCATCCCCCCAACGCAACTAACACCTCCACCACCCAAACATTCAGATTAAACAACAAGACAACCAAGCCTTCTTTTCGTCTTTGATACGCAAAAATCCAGAAAGCAAAAGCATGCAAATCCAGCCCAACAAACTCCCGTGAAGCAAGATAACACATATAAAATCATTTCAACATTCTGCAAATTTTAAGGCTTCCCCCCTTGCCCAAAGTTGAACCCAAAATAAGCAAAAGAAAAGAGCCTACATACACACAAAAACTGATGTTACCTATGAACGACAAATCTGCAACCCATCTTTCGGCCAAGCAAAAATTTCGAACAGATTCAGGAGTAACTAAGCATCCAACATGTAATTCAAGCTTGCTGTTTGTTGCAGCAAGATTTCATGCATAAATCCCCAGTCGGACACAACCTCACGCAAAAGAATTTAGATAAACCCAGCAACCAAAAACCCACATACAACTCAGAACTTTCATCCCCCCAAAACCCAACTAACTCACGGCAGAATGTACCAAGAGGAAAACAGCGGAAAAGGGCATGACTTTCAAAGTAGGCTCAACAAACGGCTCTCGAACAAAGAAGTAAAGGAAAAAAAGGAAAAAAAGAAATCACCTTTAACCCTTTAAAAGGCAAATCTGAGCGTGAAATGATCGGAGAAATGCAGGTGAAGCCGTGGGTTTCTCCAGAAATGTTCGCGTCTGTCTCCTGCCAGCTCCCTCTCTCTCTTTTCAAAACTCCAACCGCCGTTCAATGCTCTGCCCTCTTCCTTTCCTCAGCCGTCATCAACTCTCTATGCTTTGTTTTTGCCCTGCAACTCCCTACTCCCCAAAACCCTCGCTCAGCTTTTTTTTCTCTCGATGCTCTCCCCCAAAAAAACTCTCCGTTGCGGCTACCCTTCTTTTTTTTTCCAGAACCTCCCCCGTTCTTTCCCAGAAACCTCTCTAGGCTTTTCTCCGTGGGTTTCCTTTGCTTCTGTTTTTTTTTCTCCTCTTGCGGCTGCTGCTGCATCTTCTATTTATATGGGGCCACCCCAACCCTAAAACTCCCATTGTCTCCTCTAAAATTGCAGCCAAGGGCTGCCCGAGCCCTTACTTGCAAGCTGCGTAAAAACGCAGCTTACCATCGCGTATTCCCCTTTTTTTTTTCTTTTTTTTTTTTAAAAATAATTAACATTGATAATAGTAAAAACAAATAACAAAAACAATTTAATTAACATTGGATGAAAAATAAACTAGAAACAAGAAAGTGCAAATTCCAATTCATCATCTTTTCATTTTCCATTTTTCCTTTTTCCTTTAAATAATGAAACTAAATCCTAAACAAATAAAAATAGAACAAATAAAAACGAATAGTAAATAAATAAATAAATAATAAAACACCAAAAATTTGGTGTCTACAGTTTGCTCCTCTTTGTCTGAGTTTTGAAAAAACTTGAGACAAAGAAGTAGACACCAAATACTTACCTGTGTTATTCGGCTGCAAAATGATTCCAACGAACAAGAATTCTAAAAAAAAAAATGGGACTGACCAGAACAGAAATTTAAATTTGGGATAGACCCACGGGATAGATCCGGACAGAAACGTAAAATTGGGATAGACCCACGGGATAGACCCGGACAGAAATGTAAAATTGGGATAGACCCACGGGATCTTTGGAATGTTGGCGGCACAAAATCCAGGCCCAACGTGACATTTGACCTGTTGGCGGCACGAAACTCAGGCCCAACGTGACATTTGAACTGTTGGCGGCACGAAACTCAGGCCCAACTTGACATTTGAACTGTTGGCGGCACGAAACTCAACCCAACGTGACATTCGGGATGTTGGCGGCACAAAATCCAGGCCCAACGTGATTTTGTGAAGTTGGCGGCACAAAGTCCAGGCCCAACGTGATTTTGTGAAGTTGGCGGCACAAAGTCCAGGCCCAACATGGTGAAGTGATGTTGGCGGCACAAAGTCCAGGCCCAACGTGATTTTGTGAAGTTGGCGGCACAAAGTCCAGGCCCAACGTGATTTTGTGAAGTTGGCGGCACAAAGTCCAGGCCCAACATGGTGAAGTGATGTTGGCGGCACCAAGTCCAGGCCCAACGTGATTTTGTGAAGTTGGCGGCACAAAGTCCAGGCCCAACGTGATTTTGTGAAGTTGGCGGCACAAAGTCCAGGCCCAACATGGTGAAGTGATGTTGGCGGCACCAAGTCCAGGCCCAACGTGATAAAGCGAAGTTGGCGGCACCAAATCCAGGCCCAACGGGATGAAGTGAAGTTGGTGGCACGAAAACCAAGCCCAACGTGATAGAGTGAAGTTGGTGGCACGAAAACCAAGCCCAACGTGATAAAGTGAAGTTGGTGGCACGAAAACCAAGCCCAACGTGATAGAGTGATGTTGGCGGCACGAAACTCAGGCCCAACGTGACTTTTGTGAAGTTGGTGGCACGAAAACCAAGCCCAACGGGATGAAGTGAAGTTGGTGGCACGAAAACCAAGCCCAACGTGATAGAGTGAAGTTGGTGGCACGAAAACCAAGCCCAACGTGATAAAGTGAAGTTGGCGGCACGAAACTCAGGCCCAACGTGACTTTTGTGAAGTTGGTGGCACGGAAACCAAGCCCAACGTGATAAAGTGAATGGTCAGCGGGATAAGACCCAATCCTGCCATCCAATTGGTGAAGAAATTGAATTTGATTTGTCAAAGTACAAGAAATTAAATTTGATTTTCCAAGAAACAAAATTTTGAACTTGATTTTTTGATTTTTTGAATTTTTCTGATTTTTCGAGAGAATCTTTTTTCCAAAAATAATTTGCCCCAGTGTAGGGCCTTCTCTTTCTTTCTTCTCTTTCTTCGGCATCGGCCTTCTACATCGCCAGATGCTTTTCGTCGACTTCAACTGTGAATACCTGCACAGGGCTTACGTGCACTCAAATGAGCATGACTGATTTGAAAAAAATGCATTATTTTGATTCTTGGACGAAATCCTCAATTGGACTACAAAAATATTTGCCCCTGTGTGGGCTTATTTTGCGAAATTTTGCAAATAAAAATTTTGCCCCAGTTTGGGCCCATTTGATTGCAAAAATTGGTTTAGATGATTTCCCATTTACTTGAACAAAGAAAACCCGCACTTTCTAAAATTTAGAAAAGAGTGCACATACAACAATGTGAAGAAACTTTAATCATCAAGTTTGAACTCATGCAGAAATTTCATGATGAATTCCTCGAAATAACACCAAATTTAAGAAGATTTCTTCCTCACTTTTTAGCATCGGTGCTTTGGGTAGTGGGTGACCCTTTCCAGTTGGCTCGTCTTTTCAGGACCAGTCAAGTGACTTTATTTTTTTGAAATGGCTAAGGAAATGGGAGATAAGAATCTGTCTCATTTTTGTGCCCCAGTTGTATGTAATCCATTCAATGTCACATCTTAGTGAAAGCAAAGAGTTTGTTACCCTTATTTTTAAGAAAACTTAGTCAACATACAAGCTTTCTAGGCTTGTAACGTATGGACAGAAGTGATAGCTAAACATGTGGAAACGGGTTATGCCCCTATGATCACAAATGATTTGATGAATTTCTTATGAGCATGATCCTCACTTTGGATTGTCATGAAAGAATAAGTCAACGATGGACTTTATTAGCTTGTAATTTGGCTTGAAAACGATAGTTTAAGACTTTCAAGGATATTGCACCATAGATCGCATTTTTTCCAAAATTGCCCCTATTTTGAAATCAAAAGATCTCAGACTTTGTTTGCATTTTTCTCATCACTCACCAGAGACTTCAGCGTCGAATTTTCTGCATTTTCTTGCATTTACTTTTCTTTCTTTGCTTTTTGCCTCTTTTCCCTTTCCCTCGAGCTGATGGGTTTTCACATGGTGAGTAGCGTCAAACTCATACTCAAGCAATTCAGAAATACAGCTAAAATTTTCCGGCATCAGAAATTTTCTTGACAGGGCCATTGCAAAGAACAGAAGTCAGGACTTTCGGCTTTTATAACGGGGTCAGGTGGGGTGCTTAAAAAAGTTAAGGCTTGAAAACGGATTTCAACACTGGTTTGAAGAATCTGAGATCGCATTGTTGCGTCAACCCTATTTTAGGGTAAAATCAGAATTTGCCCCAGTTTTTGCTCAATTGAGGCTTTTTCTCTTTCATTTTCTTTCCCCTTTTGATTTTTCGGCCTTTTGCCGTTCTTTCGAACTTTCACAAAATTTGCCCCAGTTTATTTTTGAACTGAGGTTCTCTTTTCTTCCTTTGTTTTTGATCTTGTTGCTTTTCACTTTTTACTTCTTGAAATTTTCTTTTCAACTCAAACTCGCCCCCAGTGTGGGGTTTGCGATTCTCAGGGGTTGCCAAACGAAATAATTTATTCTAATGGCTCAAAAGGGATAACTAGGGATAAAATGTTCGATTGGAAAAGAAGATGGCCTGACTCGTATTCCGTTCCTTACAATAACTCTGAAAGGAAATTTTCGCTAATGCGAAATTTTTTGCGTGTATCTGAATTAACTGACTGAGGAAGACCCTTGTTCGTCCATATTTGGGAAACGTAGGCGATCCACGCGGACAAAACTCTTTTTTTTTTTTTTTTTCTTTCTCCTTCTTTTTTTTCAAAACTGGACCCCAAGTGGAATCAAATTTCCCCAATTTGCGGTTCCCTCCTTATTCTAGCATTTTTGCTTTTCTCTTTTTTCAAAATTCCCCAATCTCCTTCCCCAATGTGGGGTGCGATCATATGTGCAGTCGAAAAGAACCACCAATTTTTGCTCAAATGAGGATGCAAGGGATAAATAGTGTTTGGATTGTAGAAACGATGGCCAAAGTATCATTCTTACACTTCATGACAACCAAAGTAACGAAACGGTCATTGAAAATCCATTCCCCTATTTGATATTTGAAAATTTCCAATATAGGGTAGAGATCATTAAGGCCTTTATTTGAAACGAAATTATTCTTTCATAGGCTCAAATGGGAGAGCAAGTGATAAAAATCTGTATAGGTAGTGAAACAAACGCTCAAAGTATCATTCCAAATTTTCAAAACAAACAAGAATAATGCACATTTTTGCTTTCACTTAGATGTGAATTGAATCCGGTTAAACCAATGGGGATTTTTCCAAGCAAAGAATGTCCCAATTTGCAATTTATCAATCAATGTGACTGATTTTATTTTGAGGTTAAATGAAGGAAAAAAGATATCTCATTGGGCCTTCTGAATGACCTCTTTTAATTCTGAACACTCTTATTGTGAATTTTCAGGTCGGAGGTTGAAAAAATCCCAATTTAGTCTTATTTCTTAAAATTCATCATGAAATCTCCAATGAATAAGAATAAAGAATGAAATGTACATAAATATACACAAAACAATGATTGTCCAAAAAGTTTATTGCTGAAAAAGTTTGAAACAAATTTTCTCATTCAATTACGATACAAGTGAGAAGAGAGAAACTTGTAAAGAGCTCCACATATACACTTTTTGTCTCCTTTTCAAATATACAAAATTTCCCTTTGGAAAACAATTACAACATCTCTCAGAGGGTTTTCATCGTAGGATCCGCCCAAGAATCAAATAACACTTGTAAACTTCAAACTTTATTGGATTAAAATTATCATCAGATATAGAAGAACATTTTCGTCTTATTGAAATATTTTTATGAATGCAGGGGAGGGGGGAAACAAAAGAAAAATACCCCGAGTTAGTAGGCAAAACTGCAAAATCGGTATGCATGTCCTATGGGAGAATCCTTTTATGCCAAGGGTAGGCCTAGCATGAGGATGCAGTCCTCTGAGGTAGGCACTATACTATACCTGATGGATCTGATCAACTTATTGAGTGAAGAATAATTTCGAAAATTTTGGTCAATTGGAGTGACGAGAGACATTCGTCAAAATGAGGTCAACGTTCGAATGGATTGATCACTTTTGATCGATACAAGATATTGCAAAAACGCACGGGTTTGACCTTGACGAACTTCCTATCAAAGAGATTGGAATTCGTTTGATAAAATTTCTCAGTGAAGCATGAGTCAAAAACCCAACTGATTAAATAGTTGGATATAATGGATGGTTTTCTCAAAATTGACTAGATTTCCCAATTTGGAATTCGATATCGAAACCCTAATTGGTCAATTGACAATTTATTAAAAATTGACCGGATTACCCTAAAAAGGGAAACAGGTCAAATGAATTCAAAGAAATTTATCCAAAATTAATCAGATCACCCTAAAAAGGGTAAATTGATCAAATAGATTGAACGAAACTTGATTTATTCAAAATCGGCTCGGTTGCCCTAAAAATGGGTAAATTGGTCAAATGAATGAAATTGAATTTAGGGATTTATTCAAAAATCGGCCGAATGACCCTAAAAAGGGTAAATTGGTCCAAAGACCCTAAAAAGAGTAATTTGGTCAATTGAATTGATAATTTATTCAAAAGCGACCGAATGACCCTAAAAAGGGTAAATTGGTCAAAAGACCCTAAAAGGGTAAATTGGTCAAATGAATTGACGATTTATTCAAAATCGACCGAATGACCCTAAAAAGGGTAAATTGGTCAAATGATTTGACGATTTATTCAAAATCGACCGAATGACCCTAAAAAGGGTAAATTGGTCAAATGATTTGATGAATGAATTTATTCAAAAATGATTAGATTGAACTAAAATTGAATGAATTGAAAAAAAGTGGATTGGACAAGATGGATGATTTGTTCAAAAATCGATTGAATTATTCGCCCACTGGGTGGTTTCAAAAAATCATTACAATGCCTTGGTCTATGAGCCTCTAAAATCAAAATTTGGCCTCTATATTTATCGTCTCAACAATGAGGAATCATTTGTGAATTTTCTTGGAATTAATGTCCTTTTATGCAAGGGGATTTTACCAATTTTGAGAAAATGGCCAAAAGATGATTATTAGATGCTCATATTCCAAAGATCACTCTATGAAAATGATCGGATCCTACCTTACCTTGTGCACTACCCCTTCGGACGGTACGAGAAAGGTAAACGTGCAAGTCTCATTTGGATTATATATCCGAGACATGGGGTGGTTTATTCCTAACACGGGATCCCCTAAATGGCATTCCCTTTCTAGGGTTTATGCATGATGCCAGTTTATTAAAGCTATGTAAATATGTGACAAACATGAAATGTGAGCTAAAGGACATAAATAATGCAACGGGGGGAAAAGGTCTAAACATGAAATGTATTCACTGAAAAGTAAGTGCAAAGACTGAAATTTAGACGTGTGAGCTATCTAGTGGGTGAGTCACTAAAAGAGTGCCCAAGAGGCCTCTTATTGCTAAGGCATATGAATGCAAGCCAGGAAAACAAAAGAATGGTTAGTGCAATTGATAGCACACATAACACATTGGGAACAATTAAGAAGAAGAAATACAATAAAGCAAGTAAAAGGGGTGGAACCCCTTCCCTCGTGCCTAATGTGCTTAAAATAGGGTGAGGCTGACTCTAGCCTAGGTCATTCTAATATGGATGCATGAGGCTGGGGTTCACTAATGCCTAGACTCGATAAAGCTTCGGCTCCCAAGCCTTCAGACCTAAAGGCGAAGGGTCATCACTCCCAGGGCCTTCGGTCGGTGGCTCGAGTGATCCCTTAGGTAGCGCTATGGGCGCAGAGCACACCATCCGCCTACCCAAGGCAATCGATCCTAATCCTACAAGGCGGTGTGGGATGGCGCCCACGAAAAATAAAATAAAATGGGATAAAGCAAGTAAACATGCACGTATGAAGTGTTCCACTATTTTGAGGGAAGGGGTTGAGAACCACGCGAGGCTCTAAAGGTGACACACACCCCCTCCCAAATGCAATGCAAGCGTGAAATAAAGAAGTAAATATACATCCAAACATACATTCATGAGTCGAGGGATTGGTTTGAGACGCGAGTGATGCAAAATCCTAAAAGGGAAAAAAAATGCAACCCTAAAACACCCAAATGTAATATATGAAAAGGTTAAAAGAAGGAAAAGGTTGATTAAATCAAATTTGCTCGGACTCTCGAATGTCCCCAGTGGAGTCGCCAACTGTCGCGCCCCACTTTTCGATCGTCGAATGTATGTGTGTGAAGTGTGGTGTGTGAACGTGTGCAAAGTAAAAGTAAAGGCCATGGGACTTTGGAAAGCGACGATTTGGCCAAAAAAATAGTTTTAAAAAGGGTTTTGAAATGAAAAGTTTGGAGTCGCCACTTGGTAATGGTTTAAGGTGTACCAAGTCACCCAAAAATGAGTTTTAAAGTCAAGTAGTAATAAACCCTTTTTAAAACGACTCCTAGTCTACGTAAACCAAAGAAAAAGGTTCGGGAGTCACGTTTGACAAAGGGGAAGGCAAGGATAGAATCCAAGGCACCCCTTTGACCTAGCCAAGGCTAGTTGCGTTGATTTAATCAAAGATTTTCTTGTTTTAACCAAAGAATTTATTACATTTGAGTGCCCTACATGAATGCAAACCCTAGACCTAGGGGAATTGGGGGAAATTTCCCTTCAAAGGTTGAGTGGTGCCAATCACATTAATTGTGAAGCCCAATATCAATCCTTTGAAGAAGTCACGAATAATGCAAGTGGGATGCAAATGAATGAAATGCATGCGTGCAATGTGAGGACATGAGTTTGAAAAAGTAATAAAAAGAAAATAAATATGTAAATGAAAGTGTGCACGTGAGTGGGCAATGTACGGTATGTGACATGATAATATGAAGTGCATGTGTGCAAGTGATGATAAAAGTGTTCGTGTGCAAGTGAAGAAACTCAAGGGTGCACGTGTGCAAAAGTGGGAGGAAAAGTGTTCATGTGCAAGTGAAAGGATAAAAAGGTGTACGTGTGCAAATGAGAGGGAAGGTGAAAGTGTAATGATGGAGTGGACTTAGAATGCATGAGCCTAGGGAATTCATGCATATTGGGACGGGGAGACCTAAATCGCGACTTAATTTGCCCTTTTATAGAGAGGATACAAGCGTGCTAAGGCTTAGAAAAAGCCACACTCGTCTATATCCCATATTTAAGGGGACCCTTCAGGCAAATGTACCCTAACTAGCATGAGATGCAAAAATCCTAAAATGAGGGAAAAGGGGCTCGAGGAGCATGCCAAATGATAAAACTAAGAAAAATGCGTGATATGTGGTGAACAAGCAAATGATGTGCTAACGAGGGGAAATACCTAATGAGCCACAACTAGCATTGGACTAGTGTGGCGACGTACATTCATCCATCACATTCATTCATGCTATAGAAAGCGAGTAGACATGCCAAACACGTATAAACACATAGCACATAACATTTAGCATGCTCGACTAGATGCGAGGCCCTATCAAAGCAATTAAACATGTAGCAACAAAAACAAGCAAACAAGGGGAAGGGGAAAATGGACCAGATGCTCTCCGAGCCCTATCTATTACAAGCCAAGAGGTGTACACATACCCCATAAAAGCATAAAGGGAAAGGGGAAATGGACAAGATGCTCTCCGAGCACTATCTATTACAAGCCAAGAGGTGTACACATACCCCATAAAACTTAAATAAAAGTAAAAGCAAGTAAATGCATGCAAGGAGGTAAGGAAAGCGGAGTAGGCATGCATATTCACATAACACGTAGGAGCACGTAGAGTCAAATGAAATGCAAATGAGGGATAGAGTGTACCTCCCTTGAAGCGACGCCCTAACGTAGTGAAACTACTAAATTACCCTCCAAAATAATAAAAGGGTCAAGGTACCTCAAATAGTAGAATATAACAAAGTTACCAAAGAAAAGGACGGCTTAAGCTAAGACCATCAAAACAAAAGGTTAAGGCACCACTTTAATGATAAAATATAAATAATCCAAATGGCACTCATCAAATCATCAAAAAATTTCCTCAATCACAACTTAAATGTAGTTAAAGGTACTTAAAGATCAAGGAGAAGGCATGGCCTATTCAAATTCCAAGTAAAGCATCTATTAAGGACTCAAACATAACCCTTACCCAAACACTCGAGTCAATCGAACATTTAAGAACTTTAAAGGTCCGAAACAAAACAAAGGTCAAGCAATCCGACACATAAACATGGAATTGAACAATTATAAGCATTTAAATGCCTAAGATCAAATACGGGTCAATGAGTGGTTTCACTTGCATTTTTAGGATCCCTAAAGCAACCATTAATCAATCAATCAGAAATTAATTGAAGCGTTTTAAGAACCTTAAAGGTCCCAGAGCGAGACGAAGGTCAAGCAACAAATTTGTTTAAGAAAATTAAAGAAAATAGGTAAGCATAAGCTCATTTAAACACAAGGTTCACAAATTCATGCTCTAAGTATCACCAAAACAAATGAAAGCAAATGAGCAATCGAGTTGCAAAGTTGAAGCTATCAAAGACTCAATTGTGAACACTACCCAAGCATTCAAACTCAATCAAACACTTTTAGGAACTTCAAAAGTCCAAAGGCAAAGAGAAGGTGGAGGAATGGTTCAAATGCAAATATCTTAGGACCCAATTGCAAGAACATGGAATGTAATTGAGCTATAATGCATTGCTGCAAAAATCACAGGGACCCAATTGATTAGTTTTCTCCATTTTGTGGGGCATAATAGCATAAAGAGAAACTTGAGGGGGTTAAGAGGCAATTTTGAAGAATATTTCATGCATGCACGAAGAAGATTTCTGCAATGTTTCTGCAGCAACGAAAACTATTATTCCAGCCGCAAGCTTTACCTACAAACCTTTCAGCAAACCAAAACTTACAATAGCTCTACCTTAAACATGTCTAAACACTCTTAATCAAGACAAATCTTAGAAGAAAATCATGTAAATTTCATGCAAAGAAGGAACTTTTACAACCGAAAAACTGTTCTGCAATTTCTTATTCATTCAACCCAAAACAAATAGTGATGCAAACAGCTTCGCATAGCTGCAAGATGATCAAGAGGATTCTGGTTCCTTTGAGCTTGAATGCAATGACATAACAAGGACTCACAACAGGTCCTAAACTCACTCCAGCACAAGTGAATCAAACCCTTCAAACAATCCAAAACATTCAACAAGCAAAGATGAAGTTTGCTGCAATTTTTGTTTCCAATCCAAACGCATTGACATGGGACAAGTCCAACCAAAATAAACACACATGCAATGGCCTTAGAACCATGTTATTAACATCATCCAAATGTACAAAATCAGCAAAAGAATATGAACTTGGGGCATTGAAGGTTTCGGTCAATCAATTTTTTTTGTTTTCACCATTTTGCAGCTGTTAACAAACCAGAAAAATGGCCAAAGTTGGAACTAAACCCAAGCCTCACCACTCTCTATACAACTATTATGGACATAAGATTGACCTTGCAAAACAATTTGATGAAAACCGACTCTAGGAGTTGTTACGGGACCAGGGAAAAGCAGCAAAACATGAGTCGAAAATGCAGCATGGTCGAAGCTTTACTTTCCTAGTTGCTGGTTTATGGGTTTGTGACAGGTCTGAGCTTTTCAAACAATTTCCCATCCCCCCAACGCAACTAACACCTCCACCACCCAAACATTCAGATTAAACAACAAGACAACCAAGCCTTCTTTTCGTCTTTGATACGCAAAAATCCAGAAAGCAAAAGCATGCAAATCCAGCCCAACAAACTCCCGTGAAGCAAGATAACACATATAAAATCATTTCAACATTCTGCAAATTTTAAGGCTTCCCCCCTTGCCCAAAGTTGAACCCAAAATAAGCAAAAGAAAAGAGCCTACATACACACAAAAACTGATGTTACCTATGAACGACAAATCTGCAACCCATCTTTCGGCCAAGCAAAAATTTCGAACAGATTCAGGAGTAACTAAGCATCCAACATGTAATTCAAGCTTGCTGTTTGTTGCAGCAAGATTTCATGCATAAATCCCCAGTCGGACACAACCTCACGCAAAAGAATTTAGATAAACCCAGCAACCAAAAACCCACATACAACTCAGAACTTTCATCCCCCCAAAACCCAACTAACTCACGGCAGAATGTACCAAGAGGAAAACAGCGGAAAAGGGCATGACTTTCAAAGTAGGCTCAACAAACGGCTCTCGAACAAAGAAGTAAAGGAAAAAAAGGAAAAAAAGAAATCACCTTTAACCCTTTAAAAGGCAAATCTGAGCGTGAAATGATCGGAGAAATGCAGGTGAAGCCGTGGGTTTCTCCAGAAATGTTCGCGTCTGTCTCCTGCCAGCTCCCTCTCTCTCTTTTCAAAACTCCAACCGCCGTTCAATGCTCTGCCCTCTTCCTTTCCTCAGCCGTCATCAACTCTCTATGCTTTGTTTTTGCCCTGCAACTCCCTACTCCCCAAAACCCTCGCTCAGCTTTTTTTTCTCTCGATGCTCTCCCCCAAAAAAACTCTCCGTTGCGGCTACCCTTCTTTTTTTTTCCAGAACCTCCCCCGTTCTTTCCCAGAAACCTCTCTAGGCTTTTCTCCGTGGGTTTCCTTTGCTTCTGTTTTTTTTTCTCCTCTTGCGGCTGCTGCTGCATCTTCTATTTATATGGGGCCACCCCAACCCTAAAACTCCCATTGTCTCCTCTAAAATTGCAGCCAAGGGCTGCCCGAGCCCTTACTTGCAAGCTGCGTAAAAACGCAGCTTGCCATCGCGTATTCCCCTTTTTTTTTTTTTAAATAATTAACATTGATAATAGTAAAAACAAATAACAAAAACAATTTAATTAACATTGGATGAAAAATAAACTAGAAACAAGAAAGTGCAAATTCCAATTCATCATCTTTTCATTTTCCATTTTTCCTTTTTCCTTTAAATAATGAAACTAAATCCTAAACAAATAAAAATAGAACAAATAAAAACGAATAGTAAATAAATAAATAAATAATAAAACACCAAAAATTTGGTGTCTACAGTACCAAGTCACCTAAAAAATAAATTTTTGAGTGAAATTATAGAAAACCCTTTTAAACGACTCCTAAGTCTACAAAAAATCAGAGAAAGTGTTCGGGAGTCACATTTGATGAGAGGGAAGGCAAGGACGAGGTCCAAGGCACCCTCTCAACCTAGCCAAGGCTAGTTGCGCGATTTAGTCAAAGATTTTCTTATTTTAACCTAAAAATTTATTGCATTTGGATGTACTATATGAATGCAAACCCTAGATCTAATGATGAATCGAGTGGAACAAATATCTCTTAGAGGTTCGATTGGACTAAATCACATAAGTTGTGATAGCCAAGGATGAGCCCTCCAAGAGGTCACGAATAATGCTAATGACGTAAGAATGAGTGGAATGAATGTATGTAATGTGAAAACATGAGCTTGTGTGAAGTAAAAAAAAAGTAATAAAAGATAATGGTGTATAAGTGGGAGTGTGCAAATGAGTGTGCAATGTGAGGTATGTAAAGTGATAGTGTGAAGTGCGTGTGATAGCATAAAGTGCATGTGTGCAAGTGATAGTATATAAAGTGCGAGTGGTAGAGTGAAAACGTGCAAAATAAAAGTTGTGTGAAGTGAAAATATGGAAAAAGGGATAGAATATGAAGTAAAAGTGCATGTGATAGTGGATAAATGAAATGCATGAACCCTAGAGGAATGCAAGCAAGACGGGTATGGGGGACTAATGTTCGTGACTTAATTTTCCTTTTGGTTAGAAAAAGAATGAGCGTGCTAAGGCTATGTATAGCCAAACTCGTCCATCCCCCTTACCAAAAGAGTGACTCCCTAACCTATACAAGCAAATGAGCTAATCTAAATGAAAATGTAATCCTAGATATGTAAGGGAAAGGGGGTAAAGGGTCATGCAAAAATGTAAAACTAAAAGGAAAGAATGAATGAAGATGTAATGAAGGCATGCAAGTATGTGCTAGCGCGGTCAAATGAAGGCGAGGTGTTTCAAGAAAGTCATAGGGACCACTGGAACGAAGCTCAGAAATTCTGCTGAAGCTTCAAATTTGGTTCCTCCTCCCTTCACGAAGCTTTCTTGGTTTCTCTCTTTTGTTCAACCGGACGCCTCCCTCTGTTTTCCTTCGTTTCTCCGTAGCTCTCTTCTTACCAAAGCTCCCTCTTTTCTCTGCCTTTTTTTTAGTTTTCCTCCGCCTGCCCAAAACCTCTAGAGCTCTCTGCTTTTTCCTTACCTAGCCGTCCCTTTTTCCTTAAACCCCGACCGTCATCCAACCTTTTTTTTTTCTTTGCCGTCTCTCCTTTCTTTTATATGGCCCCAGAAAACTAAACCCTCTCAGCAATGGTTTGGATGCAGTCGACTACATTTTGGGGAACCATCTGATGCTTCTTGATACCCAACCATTGAGATTTCTAGACTAAGCCAGGTGGTCTGTACTGTGATCATCGGACGGTGCCAACCAAGGCCAAATGGCCGAGAACTGCGGCTGCGATTCTTTTTCTGCTGCAGCCGAAACCAAAACGTGGATTTTCCCCCCTTTTTTTTTTCAATCACTTAATTACATGACAATAATACAATAACAGTTTAAACAAAATCTTAAATAAAATGTACAAAACTAATAACAAAAGATAAAACGAAAAGCTAAGATTTTTCCTCTTTTTTTCTCTTTTTTTTTCGATTAATAAACAATAAAAGGAAATAAAACATATTTTTATAAATAATTTTCTCTTTTTGACAAATTTTATGCTAAAAAAGTCCTATAATAAAAAAATAAATAGCTAAAAGGGTGAAAACGAATACAAGATAAAACTAAAATAAAATAATAGACATTAATAATCTAAAAATACTAAAAGTCTAAAACTAAAAATCATGAAATTAAAGAAAATAAAAAATAGATAAGAATTATTACTAAACTAAAACAAAAAATAAAAATTAGGATAAAAATTATTTAAAAATTTGGTGTCTACAACCATCAATCTTTGCAAAATTTGAAAGGTTAAGGAGATTAAGTGATTATCCTTTAAACCCTAGATGAAGACCAGATTTTTCCACCAAGCAACACCTCAAGCTTTCACCTTTCTTCTAGTTGGAGCAAAAATCCAAGGAATTGTGAGTTGGATGGAGTGAATCAAGCAAACTTGGAGCAAGAAGTTGAAGCCTTTCTCTTCCATTTTCTTTTCCTTTGGGTCGGCCAAAAGTGAGGAGGGAGAGTGTGAGTGTTCTGTTGTTTGGTTTCTTGGAGGGAAAGAATGAAAAAGGTAGTCATAAAGTGTGCACAAAAGTCAACCCTCAATAGTGCAAAAGAGGGTTTTGTACTACCACTTCTCTCTCTTGTTTGTTACACTTATACACTAATTCTCTAAAGTAATTTCCTCTAACATTGTAATTATTCACACTTACTAGTCTAGTATTAAATCATCCAATCTCCAATTAGTCGCGCGGTGCGGCCTTCGAGAAACTTTCGACGCGCACGGTAAAAGTTTAATTTCACGCACTCACGTCTAATCTCTCAATTGACTTTTCTTAATCTACTATTAATCATTCTTAATTCTCTAAGATTATTGCACTCTCGGACCGAATATTACCTCAAAAAACGTGTATTCGCTATTCCTTACTAGTCAAGTCGCAGAAAAATTAAATTTGCTAACGTGATATTTTAAAAATATAAGTTAGACCTTGTTCCATGTAAATAGATTTAAAATGGTTGAAATAAATTATTCGGAGCACACGGTTGAATAAATAATTAAATAAGCCAGTAAAATAAAATAAATGTAAGTAAAATTTGGGTTCTCACATCCTCCCCTCCTTTAAAGGAATTTCGTCCTCGAAATTTACACCTAGGACACTCTGCAACCCATATCTCACAATTTCTATTAGCAATTAAACTTTGATCCCCAATAGGCATTTTAACTTTTTAATCATAGGGTAATTTAATCGATCTCACGTCTACCCCACTCATGAATCTAGGGTTTTCAAAAGAGTGTGTCGTATCATGGTCACTTAGAATCTTAGTTAAGCAAATTTCACCATGTCAAGTGCTTACTTCAGCTTTCTCCAAAAACCAAGATACATGATCTCAACATGTTCTCAAGGGTCTGAATTGTCCTCTCTGACTGTCCATCAGTCTGTGGGTGGTAGGTAGTGCTAAAATTCAATTTTGCTCCTAGCATTTCTTGCATTTTCTACTAGAATCGGGAAGCAAACCGAGGGTCTCGATCAGATACAATACTTCTTGGTATCCCATGTAGCTTTATAATCCCATCTAGATATAGCTTAGCTAGCTTCTCCAGTGGGTATTTCATATTAATCGGCAGAAATTGAGCAGATTTGGTCAATCTATCTACTATCACCCAAATGGCGTGTAACCTCTTTCAACAAGTGAAATTCTTTGATCATCAATCCCGCTACTTGTACTTGACGAAATAAAGCATCGGCTACCACATTAGTTTTTTCCTGAGTGATAATTAATCATGCAATCATAATCCTCTAAACTCCACCCATCTACGTTGCCTCAAATTTAACTCTTTTGGGAAAAATAAGTACTTAAGGCTCTTGTGGTCAGTAAAACCTCAAACGTCACGCCATATAGGTAATGTCTCCACTTCTTCAATACAAATATCGTAGCCGCTAAATCCAAATCATGAGTTGGATAATATCTCTCATGAGGTTTTAACTTTCTAGAGGCAGATGCAATCACCTTATCATGTAGTATTAATACACATTCTAAACCATCCTTTGAAGCATCTGTATGAACCATAAAACCATCTCCTCCGCTCGGTAAGGCTAACACCGGTGCTCGGTTAAGCACTTTTTCACTCTTGAAATCCTTCCTCACATTTAGAATCCCAAATAAACTTACCATGCTTCTTAGTCAACTCAGTTAAGGGTCTTCCAGTCTTAGAAAAGTTCTTAATAAATCGACGGTAATATCCGGCTAACCCTTAGAAACTCCAAACTTCGGTAGATTTTTTGAGTCGTTTCCTCTTAAAACAGCTTCCATCTTAGCTGAGTCCATAGTAATTCCATTCTTAGATATTGTATAACCTAGAAAAGATACTTCTTCCAACCAAACTCACATTTATTGAATTTAACGAAAGTTGGCACTCTCTCGGGGTTTGTAAACTATCCTCAGGTGCCGTTCATGATCTTATTATAAGTCTAAAGATGGAGGAACAATAAATTAAATATACATATAAGTCGTAAAGTCAAATAAAGCAAGGTAAAATCTTTTAAGTCATAAAAGGTTATAATAGTTACACCAGGTGAGGATAATTCATCAAATCATTTCAAAAGAAAGGGGATACAAACAACATCATAGAAAAATGTGCTAAATCGCAAATGTACAAAACAATAAAAGGACTTTATCCCCTACACAAAAGATTACAACCTCTAAAAGTGTCAGTCTAGATTAGAATAAAACTACAACCCCAAATCGCTCGAATGGAGTCAGATCCATTCCCACTCGCAGAGTTTCTACTACTTAGATCCCTCTTACAGTCATTAGTATTAATCACTCCTTCTCGCACTCGACTGCTTTGAAGCAGACCTAGCAGGCCGTCAGGTATTTCCTCTTTTTAGAGATATTAGAGCAACTTGAAATCTGATGTTAGGCACTACCACAATACAACCATTTTTTCGATTTCTTCAAACATTTATTCTTCGTGCGGTTGGGCTTACCACAGTATCCACAAGTCACACGAAAAGTCACGGCCTGGCCAGCTTGAGAATTCCCTTTGTATTTCTTCCCCAGTTCCACGTTCTTGCGTAGCAACTCAATTTTCTCTGCATATTCTTGTTTCCACCTTCCTTCCCAGTAGTCAGCCAATTTCTTTTGAAATTCTACTTCCTTCCGAAGAATGTTCATTTCCTTACACATCTACCAGGCAAATCAAAGATCAAAATGAGTAACTATTCACAATGGAAACTCTGGTTATATTACTCTTTCATTCTTTTGCTTATAAGTTATCTCGGAATATAAATCTTAACTATTCTCTGCTTAATTTTTTTTCGAGCTCTTGAATCTCCACAAGATTACTATCATCACTTATAAACATAACAAAATACTGAGATCTTTTTCCTTAATATAAAAGTTTCACACCCTGATTTATTCTCCAATACTCACTTAAAAGTTACTCGAGAAGAAATCCTAACCTCTTGCTCTCATTAGTGCCTTATTTTATCCACTCAAACCAATTTCTACTGTTTCGAGGTCCGTGAAACTTAGATGGGCGAACTTCAAGAATCGCTCAATCCTCACACCTCTCTTGGTTCCTATGTTGGTTGATTGGTTTAGAGCTTTGGTACTCAGCTAACCGTGCTAAGATATCAATCATATGGTTAATAGCAGAAACTACTTGGTTATCCCCTTCATTCCTAAGGTTTTGATATGGTCCAGTAGTCGTTCCCTAATCATCCCCTTGAACTTGGGGTTGCCTAACCCCTTGCCCTCGGCCCCTTTCACTTCTTCGACTGCTCATAAATTTAATATTTATAAAGGCATGATGTAAAATAAGTACACATAAGTGAAGTTTGAAAATGACACTTTGATCATGAAAAACGAAAATAATAAGGGAGGCACCGAAATAATTACAAATGTGTACAACCTATAGTATAGATTTGAAGTTATAGAGCAATAAAGTCAAACACCTCATAAGTAATGTTCAATTGCTTCAAAAGGTAGGAAGTATAGTTAAGCAAAATATAAAATGCAATGGCCTTTGAACAAATACCACCCCGACTATCCTCGACAAAAACTATTAAAGTAGACTAAATCACTGCCTTAGTGATTGGCAGAGCCAGAAGTCTCTGCTACTTCAGTAGGATCATTTTCATCTTCAGCACTAGGAATTTCTACCTCATGTCCCTCGTCGAGTATCTTGCCATTTACCACTTGTTCGACCAAGATAACACACTCGGCCATCATCCCCTCAGTCCGGTCTTCTAATTTCATGTACTACCCGTGCAAGTCGGTGCTTAGCCTCCTGAAACTGTTCACAAGGACTCTCAGTCTTTTTCGCCCCTCAAGTACCTCCTTCTCCAATTCATGAATTTTAGTAGTTTAGGTATCCACAGTTGCCCTCATTCCTCGATTATCCTCTCGAACTACCCTAGTTTTCTCGGATAACCGCCTCCGATCATCGATTACCGCTAGCACCACGTTATTTGGGTACGAGTAAGTCCTCTAGCAATCACATGGAGTCCTAATTTGGCGAGCTGAGTTATATCTCCAACGAGCCCCCTTGGCCTTTCTCGATAATGGACCACCGGAAGGCGCCCCCAAGACGGTTCAATACCACCATTACCTTCCATAACTCACACTTAAAATTAAAAGTTTAGATGGATCCAAGTATACTAAATAAACTAGATTTGATCGTTTCGTGCTATCCCACATATCTCCCACAAGATCAAGACTCTCAATTGTCCACTAGGTTCTAATTTTCATTCCTACAAGCGGTCACTTAATTTTCAAACCAGTCTCACAGTCCGGCATCCTAGACATTTAGCCTAAGATACACTACAGAAAGTTCTGATACCAACTGTGACGCCCCCACTTCTCCCTAGGGCAAACCCAAGGATATCAACGGAACGCCTGCCTAGCTCTCACCAAGACTCGATACGACTCCAATTCAAACTTAAGGATAAACAACCAATAATAAAAGTTGAAGTAAAGAAAAGTCACTTCCTTAATTAAACATTCAAATCTTACATCATAAATTACCAAAAGTACATCAATTTTCCCAAAAAATACAACCACCATAAGACGAAAAACCGATTACATCCAAAATTCTACTAAAAAGGTAATCAAGTCGGCTTCTCCAAAAATCTTTCCATTCCGAGCTCCTATTAAGGAAAACAAACTAATGGGGTGAGCGAACGCTCAGTAAGGCCAAGAATAATATGCAAACACATAGTTCAAGTAACACTAACACTTACTTATACAGGAAATAAAGCTATAAAGTTCAAGTAATTCACAATTAACAATAAACACACTCAATAAGGATACGGGAGCTCTCAGGAGCTAGATTCCACTTGCTTTGCCGACACTCGATCCAATACCTCCACGTGATGACACTCCGTCAACAGGGTAGGTTTTAAGTCCGTAGAACTCCACTTACTTCACACTCCCGTTCACCGTTACACCTCCTGGTCTGGGCCCGCACTTGAATTATAAAAGGCGATACTACTCAAGTATGCCAAGCGAGATCTCTCAAATAGATCAAGTTTATGATTTTTTCATGGCTCACCAAACTTCTCGACCAAACCTATGCCGACTCGAGTCGCAAGGTCGGCCAATGAGTTTAGGCGTCCCCCACTATTATAAGTATAAGTTGATGAGATTCACTCCAATCGACATCGATTCAACACAAATATAACTTTCACTTCACACAATTCAATTATAAATTCACTTAAAAGAGAACAAGTACGATAAAATACAAGCTCGTCTCGACAAATTTCAAAATATTCAATGAATAAGGAACAATTCAAGTATATAGCAACAATTCATGCACTTGACACTCACCAATTCAAAAGTAAGTGAGCAAATAAAGTCTTTAGTAGATTGCTCCGAGGTTTCCTTCAATATCCTCTTAAGCACCTGAAGAAATAGTGACCAACCATCACTCACAACCACTTATCATTCGAGGAAGAAAGTGTATTTGCTTAGACATAGGACAATGTCTTAAAAGAGAACTTTAGTCTCTCAAAAATCAAGATTCAAAAATGAGAATTTAAAGTCTTAAGTGAGACTTGAATCATCCATGAAATCACGTTTAAAACGGTCTATCAATATCGAAAGAAAATGAAAAGTTCTTTAAAAACTCATTTCCTACGAAATCGGAAATTTTCCGCTTTACGTGACAAAACTTGGAAAATTAGATTTTGAGTTCCGTACATCCAAAAATGGAAAATTTTATATTGTTGGAAACTAGATTAAAAGTACTAAAACTTCCCAGGAAACATTTTTCCAAGATTCCAACCAAAAAGCATTCAAATTTCAGGTCAAAATTGCACTTTCAAGAAGACAGGATAGAACCAGTCTTGGTTTTTCAGCAATGTTTGGAAATTTGGCAAAATTCATAGGAAGTGAATCAGTCTCTGTAATTTATAACACAATAAGAGTTCCAAACCAAGTTTCAAACACAACAAGAGGAACTAAATTTGGAGTTTTGAGCAACAAGATATAACAGTCTGAATTCAGTTGATTTTTGCGCCCTGATCAGTGGATTTCCCAGTTTTGAAGAATCTTTGGGGCATTATTTGGGTATCGAAATGGTATTGAAATTACGCCGGATTTGGTACACTTAAACTTTCATATAGGACTACCTCTCTATCAAAATTTAGGCAAAAACTCACACGGAAAGGCAGTTAACGAAACAACCCAAGTTTGTGAAATTTCTCAAAGCTAATTTGCCAACCCTATCTCTCTTTCTTTTTCGAAAGTTTTGTCCAACGAAATCAGCTCAATTCGCTCCATTTTTGAAACCAAGGTTCCAGAACATTTAATGAGCAGTTGATAGGTAATTGACACTAAAATTTTCGAAATAATTCACCCCAAAACATAATTGACCATTCGGTCAGCAGGGAAGGGAAAATTTTCCAGTTTCCAGTTTTGTTGCAGTTTTGAAATCAAACCATATCTAACTCTACACAACTCCAAATTGAGAATAGTTTATGGCATTAGAAATTGGGTTCAAAATGCTATAATTCATCAGAAGGCATCATTTTCAAAATCTTTTCACAATTAAGACAAAATCGAGCCACAAGATGCAGCTTCCCAGTTGCTCTCAGACAGACAAGCAAAGCAGGACAGTCCATTTTGCCAACTCACCACGGTTTGGTCAAAACGAACTAGCAGGGGTTTCTTATACCATTCGAAAGCTCTGAATGTCTAGTTTTGAATGCTACAAACAATACTCAATTTTGACTTTTGTACAAAGAGTTATGTTCAGACGAAAAAAAACTGTCTGGTTACCCTGCTAGCGAATTTCCAGATTTCAACTTTTCCAAAACTCAAGTTTTATACAACCAATCGACACGATTTTTGAAAGACACTTCCTACACACATAGTACAACATATATCTATCGATTGAACAGCCAAATAACAACAAAATTTTGAATTAAAAGCAGGACAACATGAACAGAATTTTCGGCATGCTTTCCTTTCACAATTTTCCAACTTTCTGTCCACTTTCTAACCATAATCATCTCATTCATCACATAAACAACAATAATCAAGCAATATAGACTCAAGTCAGCTACCTAAAGGCCTCCTCAAGACATCTAGCTTAGGATTTAAAGCAAGATAAATGTTTCCTCCAGTCGACTAGCCTATAAACTTCATTAGGGTTTCAAATCCATGAAAACTAACCATCAATCTTTGCAAAATTTGAAAGGTTAAGGAGATGAAGTGATTACCCTTTAAACCCTAGATGAAGACCAGATTTTTCCACCAAAATCACCAAGCAACAGCTCAAGCTTTCACCTTTCTTCCAGTTGGAGCAAAAACCCAAGGAATTGTGAGTTGGATGGAGTGAATCAAGCAAACTTGGAGCAAGAAGTTGAAGCCTTTCTCTTCCCTTTTCTGTTCCTTTGGGTCGGCCGAAAGTGAGGAGAGAGAGAGTGAGGGTTTTGTGGTGGGAAAGAATGAAAAAAGTAGTCATAAAGTATGCACAAAAGTCAACTCTCAATAGTACAAAAGAGGGTTTTGTACAACCATTTCTCTCTCTTGTTTGTTATACCTATACACTAATCCTCCGAGGTAATTCCTCTAACATTTTAATTATTCACACTTACTAGTCTAATATTAAATCCTCCAATCTCCAATTAGTTGCGCGGTGCGACCTTCGAGAAACTTTCGACGGGCGCGCGCGGTAAAAGTTTAATTTCACTCACTCACGTCTAATCCCTCAATTGACTTTTGTTAATCTACTATTAATCATTCTTAATTCTTCAAGATTATTGCACTCTCAGACCGAATATCGCCTCGAAAAATATGTATTCGCTATTCCTTATTAGTCGAGCCGCAGAAAAATTAAATTTGCTAACGGGACATTTTAAAAATATAAGTGAGACCTTGTTCCTTGTAAATAGATTTAAAATGGTTGAAATAAATTATTCGGAGTAAACGGTTGAATAAATATTTAAATAAACCAATAAAATAAAATAAATGTAAGTAAAATTCGGGTCCTCATAGATGCCTTGAATCTTGAATTAAATTGGATGATACTCTAGTTTTGGTGAAGATTAGCGAATTTCAGCTAGGGTTTGTGATTTGTCAGCTTTGATTTATGATGTTTATCTCTAATATGTTGGTATTGAGCTTGGAAATGGAATTTATGAGATGATTAGTGGCTTGATTGTGATATTTAGTCTTAAAAGATGAAATTTCCAGCTTTGATGAGTAGTTTTAGGGTTGATATGCAAATTCCAGCATTTGGTAGTGATTCTGCCTTGTTTTTTGAACCAACTTGAACTGCATATTCGTCCATGATAAAGGCCAAATCAGTTCTTGCTCAAACTATGAAAGTTGTAGGGATTTGAGTTAGCTGTCTACCAGAAAATTTCAACTCAACTGGAGCACTGTAGCTTGTGAAATGACTAAAATACCCCCGACTGCCCAAATGCCCTGTTTAACCGACAGCTTTCTGTTTTCTCTGAGATTTCAATTTTTGACCATGAAAATGCATGATTTGGCTTTGGAGGTCTTCATAAGAAATGTAGGTCTATGTCTTAGTTTCGAAACTCCATAAGATTCATCTCAATGTGATAAGTGTAGCTTCAGTTGTGATTAAAATGCCAAAACGTGAAAGGAACTTGGTGATTTTAGAATTTCCTTTGCTTGACATGTTATTTGTGATCTAGGGTTTAGACATTCTTCTTTAAAACTGGTTTCCAGCTTTGATCTTGATGGTTTCATTGCTAGAATTGAGTTGTATTTGGATCATATTGAGCCTAGTTGAAGAGCTATTTTGTTAAGCTTGCTTATGTGTTGAATTTGGGCAGAGTTGAGGAAAAAAATGAAGCCATAAGTGGCTGGAAAATAGCGAAATACATAGGGTACACTACCCAAATTTTTGCTCGAGGGTTACACGAGTGAACTTGAGACTTGAGCGACGACTCGAGATTGAAGCGAACTACAATTGTTTATGGTATTCGTGTGAGGACTCGCAAATTTTCTTATTTTAAATTCCTATTACGAGCTCATTTAAATATTTATTTGGCCGTTTAGTTCGAATATTTTATTTCAACCTCTTTATACTCAATTACATGGAACTATGACTTACTTATATTTTTAAAGTGACTTGTTTCAAAATTTAATTTTTGAACCTCGTTAAGTGAGAATAGTGAATGCGCGTTTGGAGACAATAACCGATTCGAGAGTACAATGAGCTTGAAAAATTGGAGATTTATACATTAGTTTTAAAATAGGTATTTTTACGTTTAAGTACTCAAGTATTAGTTAGTGATACCATTGTTATAAGAGTTCCTTAGAAATTTCGCCGTACCACGCGCGAATCGAAAGTTCACGTATATCGAGACGGAGTGGTTAATTAGAGATTTAAGAAATTTATTCTAGACTATTAAGAGTGAATAATAATAGTATGAATGGAAGTGCATTAGAGGTGTGAGGACCCGAAATTTTCTTATTTTATTTTATTTTACTGGCTTAATTAATTAATTACTCACTCATTCTCTCTAAATATTTTATTCCAATCTTTTTAGACCCAATTACATGGAATTATGGCTTACATGTATTTTTAAAATGACTTGTTTCGAAAATTAATTTATGGAAAGCTAGATTAGCGAGAATAGCAAATACGCGTTTGAAGACAATAGCCGATTTGAGAGTACAACGAGCTTGAAAAATTGGAGACTTGTACATTAGTCTTGAAATAGGTATTTTTATGTTTAAGTGCTCAAGTGATAGTTAGTTATACTATCGTTATAAGAATTTTTTGGAAAATTCACTTTATCGCGCTTAAATTGGAAGTACACATTTTCACACGCGCGATCTAATTGAGGGACTTTAGATCATTACTTTTAGACCATTAAGAATGAATAATAATAGTATGAATACAAGTGCATTAGAGGTTTAGTGCACAAGTGAAACAAACCCGAGAGGAATCGAGCATGAAACGCTCGCGTGCGCGTGCGAATAAAGGTTTGACTTTTGTGCCAAAAAGGGCCCCAACCATTAAGCTTCTCAAGGAAGCCTCTTTTGATCAGCAACCGTTCCTTCTTTTCTTTCCTATGCTGGCCGAACACACCGAGAGAAAGAACAACCAAAAGCTTCATCATCTCACTCCATTTTCTTGCTCCAAATCACTTCAAAATTTACACCCAACTTGTTATCCACTTGGGGATTCACTTAGGCAAGGAGAAGAGCTTTATTTCCACGGTTTCTTGGAGCTTTCTTGTGACCAAAATTCTGACCTTTAGCATCTAAGAAGGTATATGACGATCAAGCCCTTAAATCTTGTCTTATGGAAGTAGTAAAGCATATATAAGCTCATGCATGCATGTGGGTAGCTTGTTTATGTTGAAAAAATTGTTGTGTGGGCTCTATGAACTCCCACTTGGATTGGATGGACTGATTTGATGAATGATGATGCTATTAATGTTGTTTTAGTGCTTAAATTAGTGGATTAATGTTGGGTTGTTGGTAGAAATTCAAGGAAGGTGCAATGAACAAAAGTGACCATTTTACCCTTGCCATGTTTGTGCACTTTGGTGCGAAATTTTGAGGTTCTAATGACTTGTTTGTGATGTATACATGTTATATGAATGGTGTAGAAAGTTTCATTGAAAAATAACATGATTTGGTTGGTCAATTGTAGTGATTTCAAAGGTTTAGCAAAACTGGAAAATGTTCCTGGATTGCCCAGGCAGTCCTTTTCTTTCAGCCATAACTTTTTACTGCGAAGTCAAAATCAAGTGCCGTTTGTGGCACTGGAAACTAGACATTCCCAGCTTTCCAATGGTATAAAATGTAGTCCTGATTCTACATGAGTAATCCGTACCAACTATTTGAACTTGGCTGCCCTGTTTCGTTAGTTCCCTGGAAGGCAGAACATAAACTACAACTTGATGCTCAAATGTGAGCTAGTTGTGGACAAATTTTGAAAATGATTTCTTCTAAGAAATTGTAGCCTTATGAATATAGTTTTCAATTCCATTAATCACGCTCAATTCCGAGTTGAATTGTGTGATTTATGACTAGAATTTGAAACTGACTTTGTGGGAGAAAACCCTCATGTTGGACAGATTTGTAACCAATTTTGATTTGAGACTTGCTCTTCGAAATTCTTGGTGTAAATCACCTACCAAATGTATCTTGGATCCTTATTAGACCTGGTTAGCATAAATGAGACATGTTTTAAGCATTTTATTGGCCAAAGGTTTGAGAAAAAGAAAACTAGTGGTGCAAGGCAGCTTTGCCTTGGAGATTTAGAAATTTTGATGGTTTTGTTAACCAACTTCCCGAATGAATTTTCCTATGAAATTTTGTAGAGGAATAGCCCTTATGTGGTAGTATAATACTGCTAAAGTTTCTGCCATTCCGAGTCCATTTCAATGCTTAACCAAAGTCCCAAAGTTTGTGATTTGAACCTGAAAATTGCCTAAAAGTTTCGATTTTTCAGCAACTTTGAGCCACTATATCTTGGTGCTCAAAACTCCGATTCTTGTTTTGCTTGTTGTGTTTTAAACTTTGTTTATGATCTAATTGAGTTCCAAATTTCAGAGGCTCGTTCACATTGTGTGAATTTTGCCGAATTTCCAAATTTTGCCGAAAACCAACCCCAAGACTGTCTCGCAAGCCAAAACAGCAACTTTGAGACAAATTTTGAATACCTTCCGTTTGGAATCATGGAAAAGTGTCTTCTAAAAACTTTTAGTACTTTGGAAGTGGTTTCCAACGGTACTAAGTTTTCCAATTTTAGACTCATAGAGAGTGAGATCTAATTTTTCAAAGTTTACTTGCCGAATCTGAAATTTCCAAACTTAAAGGAAATTGAGGGTTTCAAACTCTCCATTTTCCTCCGATATTGCTAGACCGTTTTACACTTGATTTCAAAGGCGAAAATCAGATTTCTCTTATGTTTTTGAAACCCACTTCCGAGCCTCGATTATAAATAATTAAGGCTCAATTCATGAATTCTCCTTAGATTGTACACTAGTACAACCTTCTTTGATAAGTAGGGGTTCTAAGTGATAGTTTATAATAATTGATGGTTATTTTCTCAAACTCTCAAGGAGACCTTCAAGAGGAACTCGAAGTGGACGCCTAAACACTTGTTTGAGTACTTACTCACTTGTTCTGAATAGGTGAGTGTTCCATATAGGAGTACGTAATTTGAATAAGTCTATGACATGCTTATCCAATAGTCATTAAGTGTTAAGTGCTACATGTTAAGTATTTACCACACTCATGCATATCTAAGTAAGGTATACCTGAATTACTAGATATGAAATGCTTGAAGAGCATATTTACGTGACTACTTGAATTACTAGATATGAAATGCTTGAAGAGCATATTTACGTGACTACTTGAATTACTCGACATGAAATCCTTGAAGGGCATATTTATTTAATATGTCTGTCAATTAACCGTGACTACTTACTGTTAACTGTTAACCGTTTATCGTAATTACTTACCGTTTTCCTATTTACTTGATTACCTGGTACTTGATTACTTGATTACCGTAAATTATATGTTCACATGAAATTATCAAATATTACTTACGTGTTTATGTGTTAATTGTTGCTAGTAATTGCTCATATGAAATTGTCTACCATTTTAAGGCGAGTGTGTACTTTATCTCACTCAACCTACCAAAAGAATAAATTTTTACCATTCGCCAAGTTATTTGATTACTTGTGCATGTTGTAAGCTCTAAACTGAACTTGGGCTCTGCCCTTGGTTACTGACCTACTCGAGCCAGGACTGGGATCGGTCGGGTAAGTTGGAACCCTGGACCACCGTTTCGGTATACTCGAGTACTACCACTGGATGAATAAGGTGATGGCCAGACAAACCGAGGGGATCCGGAAGTTATAAGGTGCAGATGACCGACATGGTTCCACTGGAACACCGTATCCTTCAATGTGTATTTATTTTGCATAGAGATAACTATTTCATGTAAATGTGCCAACAGGCAAATCTTGACTCATACCTGTGACATGCTCAAATTACTTGTACCATGATAATTGTCTCATGTTAATGTGTCATACCTGTGATATGGTCAAAGTACTCGTATAATGATAATTGTCTCATGTTCATGAACCAACGTGCAACCCCGAACCATACATGTGGTATGCTCAATTACTTGATTTATTAGAATTGCTAGAGTGTCTTGGAACCTCACTGGGCTATGTAGCTCATCCCACGTTTTTGTTCTCTTTAACAGGGTTCGAGACCAAGAGTGCTCGTGAATAGTACTAGATAGCTTTCTTTTAAAAATTTTAAGTTGTATTATAGCGGATGGTTATAGTACATATTCTGTTGGGTTGTACTTAAGTTTGAAAGCTAAATAATTGTAAGTGTGAAATATTTTGGAGTACTGTGACGCCCCCACTTCTCCTAAGGGCGAATCCTAGGGTATCGGCTGGACGCCTGCCTAACTCGCGCCAGGACTCACTACTTAACATGAGAAAATAGATTTCACGCTAAAAGTAAGTTCTATGTACTCTATCACAGCTTCAAAAGTTGAATAAACTAGTACATCAAGTCATAGTACATCAAATCGTACATACCACGAGTACCAGAAAGTAAACCCTAAAAAAGCTGATAACTGCAACCACCACGACAATTATATACATCTTACTAGTCAACTTATAACAAGTACAAACTCAACTATTCTAAAATCAAAAGTCTAAACACCTTCCCGAGCGATCCCCGCGTCGGTCCCCTGCTAAGGAAAATAAATGGAAGGGGGTAAGCTATATGCTTAGTGATAATCAGGGGGTAAAAATGTAAACTCACATCCAAATAACACAAGTAAATCAGGATAGTTCACATCAATAACAGAAAGGTAACATCACAATGGTAGGATACGGGTGGCTCCAAAACCAGTTCAATTTCCCCAAGCTTGAACGCCTGTTGACACTCCGTCAACCAAAGTACTCATGGTCCGTAGACTCCACTTATTTTTTCCGTTCACCTTATCAACCCCCGCTGGCCAGTCAACAGTACACAGGAGCTCGAGCGAAACAAAATCACTTAGCTTTAATCAAAGCTTTAACAAAGAACGAAATCCTAAGGTTAGCATGGAACTAACTTCGACCAAGCCCCGGCTGGCTCGAATAGTTCGTCTACCCTTGGAACCGGGTTGGAACCAAACCCTGAGATATCCAATCTCTCAATAGATGATATCTCTTAATAAAGTACACAACAAAGTACTTACCCCAATAGCACACAGCAAAAAGGGGTTCAACTCAAATCATGTAACCACCCCCATCTGCACACAGCAAGAGGGTGATACTCAACATAAGACATGTATTCTCATATATGAAATCAAAACAAAGGATAGGCTTAGGTTGAGTGAGATAAAGTACACCCTCGCCTAAGTGCCCATTTAACATAATCAAAGCACTTTGATAATTTCACATCAATAAACAATCCAATTACTCACTTGATAAAGCTTGGCACGGAAAACGATACAATTCACTGAGCTTGACCGTCACCGTCAAAAGCCTCACAGTCCGTATTGACAGATTATATACACACATAAGTGAAACAGCCATACAATAGCAGTTTATAACTTAAACGATCGAGAATGGTCGAAACGGTAAAAAATAATAAAAAACGATGTTAAGGCAAAAAAAATGTCGAAATTAGCCGAAACGGCCGGAATGGTAACAAAATAACAAAAGTTGTCCTAAACGGTCCAAAATTGCAAAAATTGTTGAAAAATGCACGTGTTACACGATTTTGCTCATAAATGGAGCTGTGGTTATCCGATCAAAATGTACCAGGTATTGTCTCGAAGCTTAGGCAACAGGTTACAACTTCCATGAAGACACCTCAACCCAGTGTTTAGGGTATCCAAGTCAAATGTGCAAAATATAGAACTAGAACTCCAAAAACCAGTTTATATCTCTAGTGAAAATTTGGCGGCATACCCCTTGTATTTACCTATTTTTCAGCCATTTATGGCTTCAACATTTTCCTCAAACAATCCCAAAGTCACACACCAAATAATCTCATTTCAATAGCCGTTCAATAGGCTCAAAGTCATACAAATACAAAATCAAGTTAGGAACATGTGCGGAAATGAAGTTTGAGTCAAGAAACAAAAGACAGATTTGATGTTGTTTTGCGTAATGGACACAACTGAGGATACGCTTATCGGATTGGGATGCAATTTATACCATTTCAAAGCTAAAATAAAGGGCTACAACTTTATGAAGACCACTCAGTCCAATTCGTAGTGTAGCTAGGTCAAAATTCCATTGTACAAAACCAGAATCTCATAAACGGGTTAGCTAACCGCACTATGGTTAAACGACAATAACTCAGGCTACCGAAGTCTGATTAAGGCATTTTCAGGGGCATTGAAAAGCTAAGACATAGCACTACAACATCAATGTTTTGGCCAACTGCTAATTCCATACGGATCAGGGTGAACAGATGCGGTCAGATTGGTGAAATGTCAAAACTGTCCCTAACGTTCTACCTATGACAGTCAGGGGTATTTCGGTCTTTTTACAGGCTACGTTGCTCCGATTGAGCTGAAATTTTGTTGCCACCTATAAAACATCATTCTATACAACTTTCATGTTTTATACTAAGCCTAATTTGTGATACACCGAATGTTAGGAGATGGTTTAGTTTTGGTTTTGATTTAAACCCTTCAATTTGTTTTGTTTAAAGACTAGAAACCCTAAATTCAAAAAAAAAAACCCTAGTTACTTGTGACAAATCGGTTTTCTTAACTCTCTCATGTTTTAATTGAAACCCTACGTTTAATGGAATTGTAAAATCCCGCACATTTTTCTTTAAATTCCTTTTATTTGGAAATTATTACTTTATAATGGCCCTACTACCCAATCAACCCACAATAAGTGCAAATGAATATAGAATTAAGGGTTCACCCTTTTCGTTTTCAAGTTAGCGCGAATTAGAGTTTTTACGTCTATCCGTGGGGTGACTATCAGGTACGGAGTGTGGATCAAATTTGGTGATTAAGAGTGAGTTTTAGATGATATTAAGTGTGTGATTAGAAATGGTAATAATAAGTTAGTGAATTATAAGTTAAAACCCTATTATATGCGATTTAAGGAAAATCGGCTCAAACTGACGAGTACCGTTCACTACCGATTGAACCCACTATTTGACCACCATTTTTGTCAAGTTAATCTACTTGATATTAGAGCTTAAATATCAGCTCAAAATCTGATCTTGAGGGCTGAAATTGTTGACTTGGGAAACAAGAGAAAAGAAAAAAAAATTTGGATTAACCAAAGTGTGATACTTGTGGGCCATTTAAGACCCTTTGACCAAGCCAACTTTCTTACCTTCTTATCTTCACTTTGGCTCCATTTCTTCACCATTTTTCCTTGGTTTGGCCGAGAGCAAGAGAGGGAGAAAGTGTGAAGAGAGCTTTCTATTTCCAACCTCAAATCAAGAGTTGTGAGTGAAACCAAGAAAAACTAAACCGATTAACTTGTAGGTTGAGAGCTTGGGAAGCTTAAGGAACCAAAAATTCCAAGGAGAACTGGAGGATAACTCTAGCAAGCTTTGTTTTTGAGGTAATATGGCTGACCACTCTTTTCTTTTTCCTTAATCATGTTGGAGTTGCTTAGTAGCTTGTATTTGTGGTTGTAATGCTTAAATCAAGAGATTTTGGATGATTGGAGTGATGCATTTGAGTTAGGGTTTGATTGATTTCCTTCTCATACTTGTTGTATGGATGGCATATGATGTCTACAAGCTTGTATATGAGGTGGTAGTGATGGTTTTAACCCAGAAATAGGAATTATATCTTGATTGTAGCAAATTTCCAGAATTGAAGTTAGTGTATACCCTGTTCTGTCTGGTTCTAGTTCACAATGTTAGAGGCTGAATTAGGCTTAGTGTAAAACACAAAAATTGTATAAAATGATGTTTTATAGGGACCTACAAAATTTCAGCTCAATCGGAGTAACTTAGCCAGTGAAAAGATAAAAATACCCCTGACTGCCATAGGTAGAACGTTAGGGACAGTTTTGACATTCCACCAATCTGACTGAGCCTGTTCACCCTGATACGTACTGAATTAGTGTTTGACCAAAACATGAACATTGTAGTAATATGTTTTATCTTTCCAACACCCCTAGAATCGGCTCGATTGGACTTTGGTAGCCTGAGTTGTTGTCATTTAACCATAGCGCGGTTAACTAACCCGTTTGTGGGATTCTGATTTTTTACAATGGAATTTTGACCTAGCTACACTACGCATTGGACTGATTGGTCCTCATCAAAGTTGTAGCCCTTTATCTTAGTTTCAAAACAATATAAATTTCATCGCAATCCTATAAGCGTAGCCTTAGTTGTGACCGTTACGTAAAACAACGTCAAATCTGTCTTTTGTTTCTTGACTCAAATTTCCTTTCCGCACATGTTCCTATCTTGATTTTGTACTTGTATGATTTTGAGCCTATTGAACGGCTATTGAAATGAAATTATTTTGTGTGTGACTTTGGGGCTGTTTGAGAAAAATATTGAAGCCATAAATGGCTGGAAAATAGGTAAACACAAGGGGCATTCCGCCAAATTTTCACTAGAGGACTAACCTAGCCTTTGGCGTTCTGGCTCTGCATTTTACAAATTTGACTTGGATACACTAAAAAATGGCTTGAAATATCTTCATGGAAGTTGTAACCTTTTGTTTAAGTTTCGAGACACTACCTAGTACATTTTGATCCGATAACCACAGCTCTAGTTATGGTCAAAATCGTGTAACCCTTTTTGACCCATTTTCATTTTCACGCACGTGCACGTGCATTTCTCAACCGTTTTGCCGTTTTGGACCATTTAGGACTACTTTTGTTATTTTGTTACCATTTTGACCGTTTCGATCAATTTCGAAATTCTTTTGGCCTTAACGTCGTTTTTTATCCTTTTTTATTATTTTTGACCGTTTTCGACCGTTTTCGATCGTTTAAGTTGTAAACTGCTATTGTATGGCCGTTTCACTTATGTGTGTACATAATCTATCAATACAGACTGTGAGGCTTTTAACGGGGACGGTCAATCTCAGTGAATTGTACCATTTTTCGTGCCAAGCTTTATCAAGTGAGTAATTGGGTTGTTTATTGATATGAAATTATCAAAGTGCTTTGTATATGTTAAATGGGTACTTAGGCGAGGGTGTACTTTATCTCATTTGACCTAAGACCATCATTTGTTTTGATTTCATATGTGAGAATACATGTCTTATGTTGAGTATCACCCTCTTGCTGTGTGCTGATGGGGGTGGTTACATGATTTGAGTTGAACCCCTTTTTGTTGTGTGCTGTTGAGGCAAGTACTTTGTTGTGTACTTTATTAAGAGATATCATCTATTGAGAGATTGGATATCTCAGGACTTGGTTCTAACCCGATTCCAAGGCTAGACAAACTATTCGAGCCAGCCGGGGCTATGTCGAAGTTAGTTCCATGCTAACCTTGAGATTTCGTTCTTCGTTAAAGTTTTGATGAAATCTAAGTGATTTTGTTTCGCTCGAGCTGTTGTGTGCTGTTGACTGGCCAGCGGGGGTTGATAAGGTGAACGGGAAAAGTAAGTGGAGTCTACGGACCATGAGAACTTTGGTTGACGGAGTGTCAATAGGCGTTCAAGTTCGAGAAATTGAACTGGCTTTGAAGCCACCCGTATCCTACCATTGTGTTGTTACCTTTCTGTTATTGATGTGAAATATCCTGATTACTTGTTATTTGGATGTGCGTTTAGATTTTTACCCCTGATTACTCACTAAACATATAGCTTACCCCGTTCTATTTGTTTTCCTTAGCAGGGGGCCGATGCGGGGATCGCTCGGGAAGGTTTTTAGACTTTTGGTTATAGAAAAGCTGAATTTGTACTTGTTATAAGTTGACTAGTAAGATGTACTTAGTTGTCGTGGTGGTTGTAGTTATCAGCTTTTTTAGGGTTTACTTTCTGGTACTAGTGGTATGTATGACTTGATGTACTAGTTTATGCAACATTTGAAGATGTAATCGTTTAAATAGAACTTTCTTTTGGTGTGACCTCTATTTTCTAGTTTTAGAGTATCGAGTCCTGGCGCGAATTAGGCAGTTGTTCTGCCGATACTCTCGGGTTCGCCCTTGAGAGAAGTGGGGGCATCACAGGTGGTATCAGAGCGCCTAGGTTAGAGAAGTTGGGCAGTTGGAAAATGTGTTATAGAACATATAGGTATTCGATTGTCTCTAAGTTGAATCGTATCTGTTAAGATGAAATGCCGAAAAACTGATTAAGTGATATTTGTTATGTAGGTATGGAGGCTGGTGGACCTAGCGATACCGGTGGACCTAGCGGTGTCGGAGTACGAGCTACTGGTGTAGGCCGACCGGTGAACCGGGTGGTACGCCGACGAGTACTCAGATACCAGAGGAAGGTCGGGGAACCCTATAGGCTATATTTTTCCTTTGGCCAGATGAGTCGATCGTGTGAGTGTCGACATACGTATGGATACCCTGACGAGGTGGTTATGGCTATAGATGACGAGGGTCGTCACCTAGGCAGGACGGTTGACACTTTGAGGGCACAGTTGGATGAGGCCAGAGGGGTGAGTCATGCACAGGTCGTGCGCCTGCGTGACCTCGAGACGGGGTTACGAGTTGAGGAGGAGCGGACGCATACCCTTGGTCGTCAGCTTGAGGAGACCCACCGCCACCTCTTCGCTTTGAAGAGGCAGATGAGAGAGAAAGCCCGGGGTATTATGCTAGACTGTGAGGTTCTCCTAGATATGGCTGCCGAGGCACCACCTAGGGCTGGCGGAGCGGGGCCGATGGATGCGATAGACTCTATAGGCTCTGTAGGGTATTTCCGCTTGGGCCGTTACTCTGAGTTATTTTGTTGATTTGTTTTGGAGCCGGTGTGCTCTTGAACGAACATGTTTTGTACTGGCTGGATATTAGCTGCTATGTGAGCTGATATGTGTATATTTTTTGTGTGACTTGTATTTATGTTGATCTTTTGATTATTTCATGCATTTTATAACTTTTCAACTCTTTGATCTCATACCATATTGTGTCCCAATTATAGAAGTTATAAAACAATCAAATGGAGACTCGTGGTGGGGGCAGAGGACGAGGACAAGGAACCGAAGGGGTAACCCATGAAAATACGAATACACAAGTCGAAAACCAAGTAACTACAATCATACAGCGAATGGCTGATTTATTAGAACGAATGGTCAACCAACAGGGTCAAGGCCAAGTACAGCATCTTGGAAATCATGAGAGAGAGGACCGTGCCTTAGAACGGTTCAGAAGTTTCTACCACCAAAATTTTTGGATGGACCTAGCCCTGATATAGCAGAGATTTGGTTGGAGCCAATGTTAGATATTTTTGCTGCGTTAGGATACCCGGAGGAACGGCAGATAGCTTTTGCCGTTTTCCAATTTGAGGGAGCGGCTCGTGCCCGGTGGAATGTAATTCGAGCCAAGTGGGATAGAGAGCAGACCTCATGGACATGGGTTAACTTCACTCGTGAGTTAATGAGAAGTACTTACCTTCACTGGTTCAAGAAAGGCGAGAGGATGAGTTTATACGCTTACGTCAAGGGACTATGAGTGTGGCGGAATACGAGACGCAATTTACCAAACTCTCTTGTTTTGCTCCAGAGTTAGTGTTGACCGACCAAAGAAGAATTCGCCGGTTTGTCCAAGATTTGAATGTGGAGATTCAAGAGGCACTGGCAGCTGCTCAATTGGAGACTTATAGTCAAGCGATTGAAAAGGCCCAAAGAATTGAAAGTACTAAGAGTCAAGTAAAGGCCTTTCATGATCAGAAACGAAGACAACCGAATACAAGTAGTTATAGTGATGGACAAAGCTCGAGGAGCGAGCCACCATCTAAGATGAGCCGAGGAATAAGTGGTCCACGATCCACAAGGATCCTAAATCAAGGAAATATGGAGAAAAGTCAGGTAGGGAGAGAGACCCAAAGGGGTATCTCACGAGGAGGTCCGACATCCGGACCTAGAATGGCATGCGGATTTTGTGGGGCTGCTAACCACATGGAAGATAATTGTTGGAAGAAAGGACAAGTTCGGAAATGCTATCGATGTGGTAGTGCTGAGCACCTGATTGCTCAGTGCCCTCACCTACAAAAGAGGGAAATTTGTCAAGGGCAGAAGGGAACACGTCTAAGTCGACCAATGCCACGAGTAATCGACCGAAAGTGCCGGCAAGAACCTATGCAATGGGACATCAAGAGGTGGCAGACCCATTGGCAATCATCGAAGGTACCCCCTATCTTCCATCATATTGAGGTTTCTTCTATTCGTTTTAAAAGATTACTACCAGCAAGGCCGATCTATGAGACATTTGAAGTTCATTAAGACTAAAGACCATTGAGACTTTGAGCTAAGGATTACATGGTTGGTTGGTTCTTGGATTGAGGTAATCTTTACTACTACTGATGAACTCGTTAATGAGGTATTAGAGTATTCCAACCCATAGCTCATGAAAGGGTTAAGAAGATTTGATTTAAAGGTTGCAATTTCGAGGACGAAATTCTTTTAAGGAGGGGAGATTGTGATACACCGAATGTTAGGAGATGGTTTAGTTTTGGTTTTGATTTAAACCCTTCAATTTGTTTTGTTTAAAGACTACAAACCCTAAATTAAAAGAAAAAAAAACCCTAGTTACTTGTGACTAATCGATTTTCTTAACTCTCTCATGTTTTAATCGAAACCCTACGTTTAATGGAATTGTAAAATCTCGCACATTTTTCTTTAAATTTCTTTTATTTGAAAATTATTACTTTATAATGATCCTACTACCCAATCACCCCACAATAAGTGCAAATGAATATAGAATTAAGGGTTCACCCTTTTCGTTTTCAAGTTAGCAAGAATTAGAGTTTTTATGTCTATCCATGGGGTGACTATCCGGTACGGAGTGTGGATTGAATTTGGTGATTAAGAGTGAGTTTTAGATGATATTAAGTGTGTGATTAGAAGTGGTAATAATAAGTTAGTGAATTATAAGTTAAAACCCTAGTTTATGCGATTTAAGGAAAATCGGCTCAAACCGACGAGTATCGTTCACTACCAATTGAAGCCACTATTTGACCACCATTTTTATCAAGTTAATCTCCTTGATATTAGAGCTTAAATATCAGCTCAAAATCTGATCTTGAGGGACGAAATTGTTGACTTGGAAAACAAGAGAAAAGAAAAAAAATTTGGATTAACCAAAGTGTGACACTTGTTGGCCATTTAAGGCCCTTTGACCAAGCCAACTTTCTTACCTTCTTATCTTCACTTTGGCTCCATTTCTTCACCATTTTTCCTTGGTTTGGCCGAGAGCAAGAGAGGGAGAAAGAGTGAAGAGAGCTTTCTATTTCCAACCTCAAATCAAGAGTTGTGAGTGAAACCAAGAAAAACTAAACTGATTAACTTGTAGGTTGAGAGCTTGGGAAGCTTAAGGAACCAAAAATTCCAAGGAGAAGTGGAGGATAACTCTAGCAAGCTTTGTTTTGAGGTAATATGGCTGACCACTCTTTTCGTTTTCCTTAATCATGTTGGAGTTGCTTAATGGCTTGTATTTGTGGTTGTAATGATTAAATCAAGAGATTTTGGATGATTGGAGTGATGCATTTCAGTTAGGGTTTGATTGATTTCCTTCTCATGCTTGTTGTATGGATGGTATATGATGTCTACAAGCTTTGTATATGAGGTGGTAGTGATGGTTTTAAACCAGAAATGGGAATTATAACATGATTGTAGCAAATTTCCAGAATTGAAGTTAGTGTATACCCTGTTCTGTCTGGTTCTAGTTCACCATGTTAGAGGCTGAATTAGGCTTAGTATAAAACATGAAAGTTGTAGAGAATGTTGTTTTATAGGTGCATGCAAAATTTCAACTCAATCGGAGCAACGTAGCCTGTGAAAAGATAAAAATACCCCTGACTGCCATAGGTAGAACGTTAGGGACAGTTTTGACATTTCGCCAATCTGACTAAGCCTGTTCACCCTGATACATACTGAATTAGTGTTTGGCCAAAACGCAAACATTGTATTTCTATGTTTTAGCTTTCCAACGCCCCTGGAATCGGATCGATTGGACTTTGGTAGCCTGAGTTATTGTCATTTAACCATAGCGCGGTTAGCTAACCGGTTTGTGGGATTCTATATACCAAAAGTCTTCAAAGTGAATACAATCCAAGTACAAAGCATCCTAGTCGAGTAATAGCGCGAGTACATATCAAAATTCAAACTATCTAGCCTATGCTAGTCTGTACGCGACTCGCATCTCGGTCGTACCCCTGTAAGAAAAACAAAACGAATGGAGTGAGCTAAAGCTCAGTGAAGTTCCAAATATCAAATTTGTCATTAAACAAAATAAATTAGCATAAGAGAAAAGTAGCGAGCAAAACAAGACCAAAATGGAGATCTAACACTTCAAATAGTCAAAACATAAATATTACGCATTTCACATGTAAGGATATAGTTGCTCATATGTTGGATTCACCATAACTTGATCAATTGGTAGTTGATACTTCGTCAACGTTCAAGTAAGAAAATAGTCCAATAGCACACCACTTAACTCCAAACTCCGTCCACCAATCAAACCCCTTACCGGGCCCAAACTCCACAATAAACACTAATGGTAATACTCGAGTATACCGATTAGTCGAGGACACAACACTCCACTCGACATCACTAACTACCCAGGGTTCGTTATCTAATCGATCAGGTCCTTGCCGGCTCGACTCGACTAACTAGCCACAGGGTTTCTAGAATTCCAGGCCAAATACAATTCATGTGCATGTATAGCAAGTCAATTGCAATCGATGAATAAGAACAAATCATGTTAGGGCAAGTGCGGTAGAATATACCCTTGCCCTATCAAATCACTTATATATATCTCATGTAAGCACATTGGTCAAAGATAAATCACAAATATCAAGTTCAATCAGATATTTGGAAGCACTCACCAAAAGTAGTGCCTCTAGTGATCGTTTCTGGGTTGTACTCCGGGTTTGGAGTCCAAATCTGCGATAAAACTTTGTTTAAGAACTTTTAAAATTGACTAAGTTTCGAAACTTAGACGTTTCGTTCAATAAGAATCAAGAAATGGAAATTCACTTGGAGAATATTTGTGAAACACTCGCTCGCTTTTCAAACTATATAACTTTGTAACATTTATATTTGGTATCTCGGGGATTAGATTTGGTATCTTGAGTCATTTTTGCAGATTGCTAAAAGTGTCCAAAAGGAGTCCGTCCTGATCTAGTCTTAGAGTCCTTGTCGAAGTCAAACTTCCCCAACATTTGAGTCACCCTTTTGCGGACTAAATCAGAAAAAAATTCCAGAAAAAATTCTTGCTTGTATAATTGCTATTTTGAGTCATCATTTAGTCTTCAAATTTCCAGATTCTCATACACCACTTTTGGGGACAAACTTGGTTGACGTTTGGTTGAACTACTTGAGGGAAATTTCTGATTTCTTCAAGGGGACAATCAAGGGATTTGAAAGTGAATGGTGAGATCATTAGAGTGTTTTTAAACACTTGAGCAAAACACGAGAGTGAGCGAAACACGTAAGGGAGCGAGTGAGGACTGTTCTACTAATTTTTGTTGAGTTTTACAGGTAATAAAAGTATGAGACAAACGAATGCTCAACTGGAGCTTCACCATCTTGTGCCTAAAGGAGTAAATACTGTGGCATTGCGTGAGATAACTGAGCAATTGGAAATCATCAAAGCTCAAAAAAAATGATTGGTTTTATACACGTTGCCATATCAAGGATAAAGTTTGCAGCTTAGCCATTGATAAGGGTTGTGAAGTTAATCTCGCAAGTATTGTCTTGGTTGAGAAATTGAATCTTCCAACCATTGATCATCTTCGACCTTACAAGTTGCAAAGTGATAGTGGTGATATTTGGATTACTAAGCACACACTTGTTCCTTTTCGTATTGGTCAATACGTGGATGAGGTGTTGTGTGATGTGGTTCCCATTCAAGTGACGCATGTGCTGTTGGGACAATGGTGGATGTTTAATCGAGAAGTCAAATATGATGGATATACTAATAAGTATTCCTTCACATTTAATGGCCGTCGTACCAGGCTTGTGTCGCTTAACTCTAAGCAACTTTGTACTGATCTAGCATACATGAAGAGTGAGCATGAGCGTTATAGTATGAAGAAAGAGCTGGAGGAGAGAATTGTGACTGAAGAGGTAAAATTCGAGGGAGTTGAAAAGGAGAAAGAGGTTGAGAATAATGAGGGGAAAAAGTCAGCTACTGAGCATGAAAAAGAGATTAAAAATTCTAAGAGTAAACTGATTGTGAGAAAGGATGTGAGATCATATGTTTTTTCTAACGATCTTGACTCTACGTTGTTTAGTGTTTCTACTTTTATGCAGGTTAAGCAAGGAAAAATTGAGTTGATCTTGGCATGTTCTATGCCTAAATCCATTGGTGAATATCAAACTTTTCATGGAGTTTGCACCTTAAGTGTTGTCTCTCTTTGTCATCCACTGATGTTCAACGTCAACCATGAGCCTGATTTGCTTGTTGGGAGGAATAATGAAGTTTCAGAGGGAGTTTCTACACTTGAAACTTCTTATAAATTTCCTTCTTATTTTGTTGGTGACAATCCTTTCCTCATTGGTCCAAATTCTGATTCCTTACAACCTGGTTTTATTCTTCAATTTGAGGGTTCAAAAGCTACCTATCTCGATCTTGTTCCATTTGTGCAAGATAGGCCATACCCACAACAACTTGCAATGAATTTTATAACTTTGCACAATCATGTCCGAGACTTTTCTAACCTGATTGAGCATCACTATGAAGATCCTTATCTTGTGAATGTGAATGGTAAGCTGTCAAGTGATTTTATACCTACAAATTCTTATCGTGTGATTTATTGTGTAGGTGCAAATTCGACCATTCATGACACAATGCTGATTAGAGAGCTTTGGAGTGGTTGGAGTAAAGCCTTGAGTTTCCCATGGTGGATTGTGAGCATTTTCAAGCTAACCAAGAGACATGTGCAGCGAATTACAATAATCACGACGTATGCAAGTATCATCCATTCTAAGAGAGCCAATATGTGGAGATTTGAAGTTTCATACTGCCAACTCTTGTAGTACCATTCATTTCCAAACACGATTTGAGGACAAATCTTTTTTTTAAGAGGAGGGGAATGATACGAAATATGGGCCGCTTATGGGCCATGTTTTGGGCTGCAAGAGATTGAATCTTTTAGTAATAGTTAGTAGTTTATTTTCTAGATTTCTATTTTATTTGCTAGGAATAAATTTGGTCCAAGACCTCATGTTGAGTTGGATCCGATTTATAGAGTCTAGGCTCACTATAACTTAAGTTGGTTAATTAGCTTTTATTGGGTTATGTTGGGCCAGCTTAAAGCCTTCATTGGATCGATTATAAGCTGACCATTAGATAGTGGATTTGAGTAGTGGAATCGGGCCAAAGGCCTAGCCTAGCCGAGTTAGGGTTTTCAAGTCACTTTAGGTTTTCAAGTTGTATGGCTATATATAGCCAAGGCAAGAGACCTTCATAGGCAGTTTTGAAGATCAATAAAATTGTGAGTTTTCACTTTTCTCTTTCCAAGAGAGCCTCTTTGAATATTTGAGAATCTTTCTCAAGTTATTCAAGTGAACTTATCAATCAAGTAACTCCTTGGTTGTGGCATTCCTCTACCTATAGTTTAGTTCGCTAATTCATTAGGTAACGGGTTGAGATAATATCAATAGTGTTCGTTATCTCGGGGATTAGATTTGGGTCAAATTTCTGCTGCTAAACCGTTGGTGATTCGTTGTCTAGATCGCGTCAAGTGAGTATCACATCATACAAGTTCGGCCAAATCCTCACTGATATACCTCGATAAAAGAAGACGTGAATATCCTAGATGGTTCAAGTGGTAATCGCTCTTAACCCATACTCAAGTTGCAAGTATGTCTACCTAGCCCTTGAGCGTAAATTTGGGCAGCATGCCCTTTGTATTTTTCTATTTTTCAGCCATTCATGACTTCATTCTTTTCCTCAATCGATCCCACAGTTACACATAAAATAATCTCATTTCAATAGCCATTCAATAGGCTCAAAGTCATACAAGTACAAAATCAAGCTAAGGACATGTGCGGAAATGAAGTTTAGCACAAGACAGATTTGATGTTATTTTACGTAATGGACACAACTGAAGCTACGCTTATCGGATTGAAGTGAAATTTATACCGGTTCGAAGCTAAGGCAGAGAGATACAACTTTGATGAAAACCACCTAGTCCAGTTCATGGTGTATCTAGGTCAAAATTGGAAAGTACTGAACCAGAATCGCACAAACGGGTCAGTTAACCGCGCTATGTCTAAACGACAATAACTCAAGCTACCGAAGTCCAATCGAGGTGATTCTAGGGGCGTTGGAAAGCTAAGACATAGTACTACAACTTTTGTGTTTTGGATAAATACTAATTCAGTACGTATCAGGGTGAAAAGGCATGGTCAAATTGGTGAAATGTCAAAACTGTCCCTAAAGTTCTACCTGTGGCAGTCATGGGTATATTTGTCATTTCACATGTTACAGTGCTTTGATTGAGCTGAAAATTTACAGAAACCTATAAAACATCATTCTCTACAACTTTCATGTTTTATGCTAAGTCTAATTCAGCCTCTAACATGGTGAACTAGAACCGGCCAGAACAGGGTGCATACTAAATTCAATTCTGGAAATTTGCTACAATCAAGATATAATTCCCATTTCAAGTTTAAAACCATCACTACCACCTCATATACAAGCTTGTATACATCATGTACCATCCATACAACAAATATGAGAAGGAAATCATTCAAACCCTAACTCAAGTGCATCACCCCAATCATCCAAATTCTCTTGATTTAAGCATCACAATCACAAATACAAGTTACTAAACACCTCCAACATGATTGAGGGAAAGGAAAAGGGTGGTCAGTCATATTACCTCAAAACAAAGCTTGCTAGAGTTATCCTCCACTTCTCCTTGAAATTTTTGGTTCCTTAAACTTCCCAAGCTCTCAACCTACAAGTTAATCGGTTTAGTTTTTCTTGGTTTCACTCAAATGGTGCAAATCAAGATGAAATGAAGTTGTTTTTCTCTTGCTCACTCTCTCTCTCTTGTTCACGGCTAGGAGGAGGAAAATGAGGGCAATTTGAGTGTTTTTTGATGATAAATATGGAGGAAAATTGGTTGGTCAACACTTAAGGGATGGTTGCCACTTGTCGCAACCAAAATCCATCTCAAATTTTTTTCTTTTCCTTGCATTTTTTTGGTCAAATATTTCGGCTAAGAGGGCTGAGAATGAGGGAGATATTTTGCACCAATATCAATGATATTTTATGGTGAGGAAATGGTAGTCAAGTGGTGTGGTCAATCGGTAGTGAGCGATACCCGTCGGTTCGAGCCGATTTTCCTTAAATCGCGTATACTAGGGTTTTAACTTATAATTCACTAACTTATTATTATCACATCTAATCCCACACTTAATATCATTTAAAACTCACTTTTAATCACCAAATTTGATCCATACTTCGTATCGGATAGTCACACTACGGATAGGCGTAAAACCCTAATTCACGCTAACTTAAAAAAATGAAAAGTGAAACCCTACTTTCTAGGTTCATTTGCACTTATTGTGTGGTGATTGCATAGTAGGGCTATTATAAAGTAATAATTTCTAAATAAAAGGGAATTTTTAAGAAAAATATAAGGAATTTTACGAGTCCTCACAAGAATTCCATAGAAATTTCACTTTACCGCGCACAGATCGAAAGTTCGCGTTTTCGAGCGCGCGCGACAAATTAAAGGATTTTAGAAATTTTTGATAGACTATTAAGAGTGAATAATAATAGTGTTAAAGGAAGTGCATTAGAGGTTTAGTGCACAAGTCAAACAAACACGAGAGGAAACGGGCACGAAACGCGTGCGTGCGCGCACTATTGGAGAGTTGACTTTTGTGCACACTTAAAGCCTCACCTACCAATCTTCCTCAAGAAGCCACAACACTCTCTACTCTCTCTTTTCTCTCTCAAGGCAGCCAAACACACCAAGGAAGGAGGAGGCCAAAAGCTTCATCATCTCACTTCATTTTCTTGCACCAAATCACTTCAAATTCATACCACAACCTCAAAACAACTTGGAGATCATCTTGGACTAGAAAGAGGGCTTCATTCTCACGATTTTCTTGGAGCTTAGTGATCAAAATTTTCTAGTTTATCATCATCTAGGAGGTAATAATCATCCAACCTTTGAATCTTAGTTTTAGTAAGTTTAATTTCACTTGGAAGCTTGTAGCTTCATGTGGGTAGTTTTGGTTGGTTGAAAATCACTTGAGTGGGCTCTATGAAATCCCACAATGAACATGTTGGACTGATTTGATGATTTTGGATGTTATTTATGTTGATTAAATGTTAATCTAATGGATTTAAATTGAAAGAGTGGAAAGAAAATCCAAGGAAAACAAAAGGGAGAAAGGGCCGGTTCTGCCCTGTTCTTGCTGCAACCTTGGTGCAATTTCTTTTGTGGTTAAATTGCCTTAATTTTGATGTAGATATGTTGTATAGGTTGTGTGGAAAGTTTTCACCAAAAATCACTTGATTCGGTTGGCTAAAAGTTGAATTTTCGAAATGGTTTCAAAGCTGGAAAACGTGTACAGAGGTTCTCTGGCAGCGAACTTTGAATAATCATAACTCTTTGCTCTGATGTCACAATTGAGTGCCGTTTGTGGTATTAGAAACTAGACATTTTTAGTTTTCTAACGGTATAAAATGCATCCTGATTCAACTTGAGTGAACCGTACCAGCTTTCCAAAGTTACCTGTCCTGTTTCATTGCTGTGTTAGAAAACCTGTTATGTGCTGCGATTTGTTGCTCGAATATGAGTTAGTTATGGACAGAATTTCAGAATGATTTCTTCTGAAAAATTATAGCCTTATGAATTTAGTTTCCAACGCCATCAACCACACCCAATCCCAAGTTGAAATGAGTAAGTTATGGCCGAATTACCGACCTGTACCAAAGAAAGAAAACCCTAATTTTGGCTAGTTGAATGCCTTAACTCGAATTGGGACTTGTTATTTTGAAACTTTTGGTGTCAATCACCTACCAAATGTATTTTGGATGTTTCTTAGAACTTGTCTTCATAAATGAACCAGATTTGAGTCGATTTCATTGGCCAAAAGTTAGAAAAAAGAAAAACGGAAGTACAAGGCAGATTTGCCTTGAAAATTCTTGGAACTTTAGTGGCTTTGTTAACTGACCTTCCGTACGAATGTTTGCATCAAATTTGACAGAGAAATAGCCCTTATATGTAGGGTAATACTACCAAATTTAGTTCCATTCCAAGTCTATTTCGATGCCCAATTGAAGTCCCAAAGTTTATGTTTCAAATCTGGAAAATCCTTGTTCAGTGAGAAATTTTCCGCAAGTTTGAGTTGCTATATCTTGGCGCTCAAAACTCCGATTCTTGTCCCATTTGTGGTGTTTTAAACTTTTATTGTAACTCTAATTGAAATCCAAATTTTAGAGGCTAGTTCGTATTTTGTGAATTTTGTTAAATTTTTAAAGTTTGTCAAAAATCAACCCCGAATCTGTTTGGGGAGTCCAAATCAGCAATTTGAGGCCAAAATTTGAGTGTCTTCCTTTTAGAATCATAGAAAAGTGTCTTCTAGGAACTTTTAGTTCTTCGGAACTAGTTTCTAACGGTACCAAGTTTTCTAATTTTGGATCTACAGTGAGATATGATTTTTCAAAGATCGCACATCAAATCTGGAATTTCTGAACTTAAAGGAAATTGAGTTTTTAGAACTCTCCATTTTCCTTCGATATTGGTTGGCCGTTTTGCACTTGATTTCAAAGATAAAAATCAAATTTTTCTTTGTATTATTAAACCCCACTCTTGAGTCTCGATTTACGAGTAATTAAGGCTCATTTTCATGATATCTTTTTAGATTGTACATGAGTGCAATCTTTCTTGATAATTAGGGGTCTTAAGCGATATTGTGTAATAGTTAATTATTAATTGCTCAGGCACTCAAGAGGACCTTCAAGAGGATCCCACGGTGGACGCCTGAACCCTCAAGTGGGCACTACTTCCTTGTTTTTGCTTGGTGAGTGTCAAGTGTGTGAAAAACGTGCTACGTGTTAATTGTCATTGATAATCGAATACTTTGAAAATGCTGAGTCGAGTGTGTACTTTATCGCACTTATTCTCATGTAAGTGAAGTGTACTTGAATTGCTTGACATGAAATGATTGAATTGCTTGAAGTGACTTGTTAAGTGAATTAAGTGAAGTGTTTAAGTGACTATTTATGCTATGGCTGCATAAGTCGATTGGAGTGAATCTCCTCGACTCTTAATTGTAATCGTGGGGGACGCCCAATTCTCACTGACCAACCTTGGACTCGAGCGGGCATGGGGTTGGTCGGGCTCCTTGGCGAGCCATGAGAAAACATAAGTTTGACCTATTGAGAGGTCTTGCTTGGCATACTCGAGCAGTATTGCCACAAACAAAAGACAGGCAGGCCCGGTATAGGGGTATGTAACGGTGAACGGGGACAGGATAAGTGAAGTTCTACGGACTGTAACCTACCCGATTGACGGAGTGTCAACTCGTAGAGGTTCTTGATCATACAAGTGGAAAATAGCTCCTGAGAGCTCCTATATCCTTGAATTGTTTCTGTTTACTTTTCTCGCTCGAATTGTCATTTACTTGAATATTATTGTTTTACTTGTCAATTGGGATTGTTACTTGGACAACGTGCTTGCATGTTTATTCTTGGCCTCACGAGCAATTGCTCACCCCGTAGATTTATTTTCCTTAACAGGAACGGATTTGGAGTAAAACTCGGAGAAACCCCTTGGGATGTACTTTTGTATTAGGATTTCATATGTATTTGACTAGACTTTTGGCTGTTGTATAGTTTGAGAATTAATGTATCTTTTGGGAACCTGATGTAAGAATTAGATAACTAATGTATTTTGAACTCGTGGTGTAAGACTTGGATATTCGATTATGGAAGCGACTTTTCTTTTAGGCTTGTATTAATTGTTGTGTATCGTTAAACTTGAATCAAATTGTCTTGAGTCCTGGCAAGAGCTGGGCAGGCATCCCGCGGATACCCTTTGGTTCGCCTTGGGGAGATATGGGGGCGTCACAGTTGGTATCAGAGCGCTAGGTTAGAGATCTATTTGGGAGATATATTAGAAACCTTACCCTTAAGATTTGATATAGGATGATTTAGTCATACTTTAAGTGATATATAAGCGAGCTGGCGACTAATTTTCTAATCCGAAAAGTGTGGTTGTTTTGTAGGGAAGGATAATGGGAACGGGACCCTTGCAGCTAATGGAAATAGTCATGCTAATGGCCATGTAGAACCCCCTAGGCCTATTTACTACTGAACTCTTGGTGGAGGAACTCGTGTGCGTTATTCGGCTTCTACCAGGTACCCTTGCTGTTCGTGTAGGTTGATGTATGCCTACCCGAACCACCTTGTACTAGCTCTGGACGACGAGCGTCGTCAGTTGATGAACACCAACCTAGATTTACTCGAGGAGGTGGAGGAGCTGAGACAGATGGTTAGTGCTCAGGGTGAGAGGATTGCTGAGCTTGACAAGGTTTTAGCTGGCGAGGTGGCTACGGCTGAGGTCACTCGCGAGGAGCTTCAGAGGACTATGGCACGACTTACTAGGTTAGGTGAGGAGGTCCGAGATCGGGATTCTGGGATCCTAACAGATACTGGTAGGTTGGTTGATGAGGTGATGGACCTTATCCAAAGTCCAGATCCGGAGGAGGATTCGGAGGAGGATCCTGAGGAGAAGATTCCACCTGGTAACCCTACTGTGGACTAGATTCAGAGTGATAGACCCTTTTGACTGATATAGTTAGAATTAGCTGGGCTGATGCTAGTGCTGAGACCATTGTGTTTTATATGACTGTGTGGCCTACTTTTGAGGCACTTGACTTTACTTTAGTCGTATGTGACTAAAAGTACTTTTGTGGCACCTATGTGCAATATTTTTGTACTCCCCCATGACTTGCTAATTGTATGGATCTTGACATGATAATGAATGTAAATTATTATTATTTCTAATGTTTTTGGTGATTGGTTCTTACTTTGAACATTTTCCCGCGTAATTGATTTATTTCCTGCATTAGGCACAACTAGGATAATGGAAGGACGAATGAGTGGTCGAGGTCATGGGCGAGGGACTAGATAGGCCCAACCTCATGGGAATGACCAGGGATCGACAACTGAACTGACCCAAAGGCAAGAGAACATAGAGGGTAGCCAAGTGGCTACTGCCATTAATAGAATGGCTGATATTCTCGAACGGTTAGCTAAGAGACAGGGTCTTGGGCCACTTAATCAACCTATGGGACAGGATAGAGGGGAAAATAGAGCTTTGGAGAGGTTCCTGAAATTTAATCGGCCTAAGTAGACTGGTGAACCTAATCCTGAGGTAGCGGAGAATTGGTTGGAGAGAATGACCAATATATTCGTCGCCTTAGACTATACCGAGGATAGGCGAGTGAATTCTACTGCTTTACAGTTTGAGGGAGTGGCACGTGTTTGGTGGGACATGATAAGGGGAAAGTGGGAGAGAGCCTAAACCCCTTGGACTTGGGAGAATTTTACGAGGGAGTTTAATGAAAAATTTCTTCCGCTTTTGATCCAAGAGAGGAGGGAGGATGAGTTCATCAAGTTAAAACAAGGAACTCTTAGTGTAGCAGAGTATTAGGGGAAGTTTACTAAACTTTCTAAGTATGCCCCTGAATTGGTAATCAATGAACGGAAAAGGATAAGACGGTTTGTACAAGGGCTTAATATGGAAATCCAGGAGGGTTTGGCCGCAACCCAAATCTCTACATTTACTGAGGCTCTAGAGAAAACGCAAAGGGTTGAGAATGTAGGAATGCAAGTTAAGGACTTCCATGATGGAAAAAGGAAATTTCTAGTCATACTTCCGGACAGACTAGTAAGAGTACACAGTCTTTCAAAATGGGAAGAGGAATGGGAGGAATGAGGACGGAGCTTCAAGGGGAGCTTTATCCAGAGTAGGTCGTAGTGGGCCAGTTCAAGCGAGGGGAGTGCCTTCTAGTAGCTCGACAACAACGCCTCAAGTTACTTGTGGTTACTGTGGTAAATCCAACCATTCAGAGAATGATTGTTGGAGGAAGTCGGAAAAATGTCTGTTTTGTAGTAGCACTGAACATCAAGTCGCGAGTTGTCCCAAGGCACCAAAAATAGGAGATAACCCTCAAAGACCAGAAAAGTCAGCCTCCAAGCAGACTAGTGCTGGAGGGAGTCAACCTAGAGTACCAGCTAGGGTTTATGCACTGGACCATCAACAAATTTCCGATGCGACCGAGGTGGTTGAAGGTACGATCCCTATTTTTCACTGTTTAGCTTAGATTTTAATTGATCCGCGTGCAACGCATTCTTTTGTAAACCCTAACTTTATGGGTGGAATAGACATGAAGCCAATTAAATTACCTTATGATTTGGAGGTTAGGAAACCTACTGGGGATCAAAGTCTAATCGCTAACTTGGTATATAGAGATTGTGAGATCTGGATTGGAGAACAGAAATTACTGGCCGATTTGATAGGTTTAGTGATTAAGGGGTATGATGTGATCCTAGGGATGGACTGGTTAGGCCGTTACAATACCCAGATGAACTGTAAGATGAAAATAGTAGAATTGTGCATTCCGGACGAGGCAACCCTGAAATTGGATGTAAGAGGTAGATTAGCCTCATTTGCACTTATCTCAGGGATCTGAGTTAGAAAAATGTTAAGTAAGGAAGCACAGGGATATTTGGCTTTTCTAATCAACACCCTTAGTGATAAAGTGAATCTGGAAGACATTCCTGTAATAAAAGAGTACCCAGATGTCTTTCCTGAAGAGTTAGACTCTTTACCCCCGGAAAGGGAAATAGCTTTTAAGATTGATGTGATTCCGGGAGTAGCACCAATCTCTAAAACGCCATATAGAATGGCTCCAGCTGAGCTGAAAGAGTTGAAGTTGCAATTGCAGGATTTATTAGAAAGGGGTTTTATAAAAGAGAGTGATTCACCGTGGGGTGCTCCGGTCTTATTTGTTAAGAAGAAAGATGGGAGTTTAAGATTGTGCATAGATTACCGACGTTTGAAAGATGTCACTATTAAGAATAAGTACCCGTTGCCCCACATTGATGAATTATTTGACTAATTGCAAGGGGCGGTAGTATTCTCGAAGTTGGATTTGAGACAGGGTTACTATCAATTGAGGATTTTGGAGAAGGATATACCCAAGACTGCTTTTAACTCGAGGTATGGACTCTTTGAATTTACAGTAATGCCATTTGGACTGACCAATGCACCTGCTGCTTTTATAGATTTAATGCACAAGATCTTTAAACCTTATCTGGACCAATTTTTGGTGGTGTTTATTGATGATATACTAGTGTACTCTAAAAATATGGAGGATCACGAGAAGCACTTGAGGGTTGTTTTACAAACCCTGAGGGAACACCAATTGTTTGTTAAGTTTAGCAAGTGTGAATTTTGGTTGAAAGAAGTGACATTCTTGGGACACATAATTTCTAAGAATGCGATTAAAGTGGATCCTGCCAAAGTTGAAGCTGTTTCAAAGTAGAAACGACCGGAAAATCCTACTGAGGTTTGAAGTTTTATAGGGATAGCAGGGTATTACTCGAGATTCATTAAGGATTTTTCTAAGATTGTCCGACCAATGACTGAGTTGACCAAGAAAAGTGGAAAGTTTATATGGAGCCCTAAGTGTGAAGAGAGTTTTCAAGAGTTAAAGAGACGTTTGACAAGAGCGCCTGTATTAGCTCTACCGAATGGAAAAGATAGTTTTGTAGTCTACACAGATGCTTTCAAGGAAGGCTTGGGATGTGTATTAATGCAAAATGATAAAGTGATAGCGTATGCATCTAGGAAGTTGAAACCGCATGAAGGAAATTACCCGACTCATAATTTGGAGTTAGCGGCTATAGTGTTTGCTTTAAAGAAATGGAGACATTACCTGTATGGAGTAACATTTGAGGTTTTTCTCACTACAAAAGCCTTAAGTATTTGTTTTCTCAAAAGGAGCTGAATTTGAGGCAACGTAGGTGGATGGAATTTTTGGAAGACTATGATTTCACGATAAAGTACCATCCAGGGAAAGCCAATGTAGTGGCCGATACTTTAAGTCGTCAAGTGCAAGTGGCGGGATTGATGATTAAAGAGATGCACTTGTTGGAAGAAGTTAGTTATTGGAATCCTCGACTTGAACCGAGAAAATTAATTCTTGGGAATATTATGGTGAATTTCACTTTGTTGGAACGCATTAAAGAAGCCCAGGAAAAGGACACTGAAGTGCAAAAGTGGTTGGAAAGAGTCAAAAAGGGAGAAGAGTCGGATTTTAACTTGGGAATGAATGGCATATTGAGGTTTCGGAATCGGATAGTAGTGCCAAAAGATGAAGAGTTTAAGAAGGAAATTTTGGAAAAGGCACACCGATCGAAGTTTACGGTACACCTTGGAGGGAATAAAATGTACCAAGACTTGAAGAGTTTGTATTGGTGGGAGAGCATGAAGAAGGAGATTGCTCAATTTGTCCAGACCTGTTTGGTTTGTCAACAGGTTAAAGCTGAACATCAGAAACCATCAGGACTTTTGCAACCTTTAGAAATACCCGAGTGGAAATGGAAAAATATCACCATGGATTTTGTATCAGGGTTACCTAGGACACACAGAGGTCATGATGCCATTTGGGTGATAGTGGATAGATTGAACAAATCGACTCATTTTCTGCCGATTAATCTGAAGTACTCATTGGAGAAGTTGGGTAAGTTGTACTTGGATGAGATTATTATATTACACGGGATACCTGTAAGTATTGTATCCAATAGAGACCCAAGATTTGTTTCAAGATTCTGGCAAAGGATGCAAGAAGTGTTGGGGACTAGATTGAACTTCGGTACTACTTACCATCCTCAGACCGATGGACAGTCTGAGAGGACAATTTAAACTCTTGAGGATATGTTGAGAACTTGTGTTCTGGATTTTGGGGAGAGTTGGAGTAAGTTGTTGACATTAGTGGAATTTGCCTATAATAATAGTTTTCATTCTTTGATTCAAATGGCCACGTACGAAGCACCTTATGGTCGGAAGTGTAGATCTCCGATTTGTTGGGATGAAGTAGGTGAACGCAAAATCTTAGACCCAACTACAATGCCTTGGATTGAGGAGGCGAATGAAAAAGTGAAATTGGTACTCCAAAGGATTCAGACCGCACAAAGTCGTCAGAAGAGTTATGCAGATAACTGAAGGAAGGACTTGGAATTTGCAGTTGGAGATCGAATATTTCTTAAGATTACGCCTCTGAAAACAAGTCTAATGTCTGGAAAGGGAAAGAAGTTACAACTGAGATTTGTAGGACCTTATAAGGTTATCCAACGCGTGGGAAATGTAGTATATAAGTTGGAACTGCCACCAAGTCTGTCTCAGATTCATAATGTTCTCCACGTGTCCATGCTTAAGAAATATCATCCAAACCCTTCTCATATCCTACATCCGGAGAATGTTGAAATTGATGAGACACTGACGTATGAGGAGAAACAGGTAAAACTTCTAGATCGTAAGGTGAAAGAATTAAGGAACAAGCAGATTCCATTGGTGAAAGTTCTCTGGAGGAACCATGGACTAGAGGAAGCAACCTGGAAAGTTGAAGAAAAGATTCGAGAGAAATACCCCGACTTGTTCGCAAATCAAGATATAATTTCGAGGAAAAAATTCTCTTAAGGGGGAGAGGATATGAGGATTCGTAATTTATTTTACTTTTATTTTATCTATTTATTTTATTCATTTATTCACCTAATTATTGGTTTACTCAAAAAGGGTTATTTTTATGTTTAAGTACTCGAGTATTAGTTAGTTATACTATTGTTACAAGAATTCCTTAGAAATTTCACTTTACCACGCACAAATCAGAAGTTCGCGTTTTCGCGCGCGCGCGACAAATTGAAGGATTTTAGAAATTTTTGATAGACTATTAAGAGTGAATAATAATAGTGTTAAAGGAAGTGCATTAGAGGTTTAGTGCACAAGTGAAACAAACCCGTGAGGAAACGGGCACGAAACGCACGCGTACGAGCAGTATTGGAGAGTTGACTTTTGTGCACACTTAAAGCCTCACCAACCAATCTTCCTCAAGAAGCCACAATACTCTCGACTCTCTCTTTTCTCTCTCAAGGCAGCCGAACACACCAAGGAAGGAGGAGGCCAAAACCTTCATCATCTCACTTCATTTTCTTGCACCAAATCACTTCAAATTCATACCACAACCTCAAAACAACTTGGAGATCATCTTGGACTAGAAAGAGGGCTTCATTCTCACGGTTTTCTTGGAGCTTAGTGATCAAAATTTTCTGGTTTATCATCATCTAGGAGGTTATAATCATCCAACCTTTGAATCTTAGTTTTAGTAAGTTTAATTTCTCTTGGAAGCTTGTAGCTTCATGTGGGTAGTTTTGGTTGGTTGAAAATCACTTGAGTGGGCTCTATGAAATCCCACAATGAACATGTTGGACTGATTTGATGATTTTGGATGTTATTTATGTTGATTAAGTGTTAATCTAGTGGATTTAAATTGAAAGAGTGGAAAGAAAATCCAAGGAAAACAAAAGGGAGAAAGGGCCGGTTCTGCCCTGTTCATGCTGCAACCTTGGTGCAATTTCTTTTGTGGTTAAATTGCCTTAATTTTGATGTAGATATGTTATATAGGTTGTGTGGAAAGTTTTCACCAAAAATCACTTGATTCGGTTGGCTAAAAGTTGAATTTTCGAAATGGTTTCAAAGCTGGAAAACGTGTACAGAGGTTCTCTGGCAGCGAACTTTGAATAATCATAACTCTTTGCTCCAAAGTGTAAAATTGAGTACCATATATGGCATTAGAAACTAGACACTTCTAGTTTTCTAACGGTATAAAATACATCCCATGATTCAACTTGAGTGAACCGTACCAGTTTTTCAAAGTTACCTGTCCTGTTTCACTGCTGTGTTAGAAAACCTGTTATGTGCTGCGACTTGTTGCTTGAATATGAGCTAGTTATGGACATAATTTCATAATGATTTCTTCTGAGAAATTGTACCCTTATTAATGTGATTTCTAACACCACCAACAACGCCCAATTTCAAGTTGAAATGAGTGAGTTATGGCCGAATTACCGACCTGTACCAAAGAAAGAAAACCCTAATTTTGGCTAGTTGAATGCCTTAACTCGAATTGGGACTTGTTATTTTGAAAATTTTGGTGTCAATCACCTACCAAATGTATTTTGGATTTTTCTTAGACCTTGTCTTTATAAATGAACTGGATTTGAGTCAATTTCATTGGCCAAAAGTTAGAAAAAATTAAAACGGAAGTACAAGGCAGATTTGCCTTGGAAATTCTTGGAACTTTAGTGGCTTTGTTAACTGACCTTCCGTACGAATTTTTGTATCAAATTTGACAGAGGAATAGCCCTTATATGGTAGGGTAATACTACCAAATTTGGTGATATTCCAAGTCCATTTCGATGCCCAACTGAAGTCCCAAAGTTTATGTTTCAAATCTGGAAAATCCTTGTTCAGTGAGAGATTTTCAGCAACTTTGAGCTGCTATATCTTGGCGCTCAAAACTCTGATTCCTGTCCCGTTTGTGGTGTTTTAAACTTTGATTATAACTCTAATTGAGTTCGAAATTTTAGAGGCTAGTTCGCATTCTGTGAATTTTTCTGAATTTCCAAAGTTTGTCAAAAATCAACCCCGAATCTGTCCGGGGAATCCAAATCAGCAACTTGAGGCCGAAATTTGAGTGTCTTCCTTTTAGAATCATAAAAAAGTGTCTTCTAGAAACTTTTATTACTTCGAAACTATATTTTAACGGTGCCAACTTTTCCAATTTTGGATTTACGAAGAGTGAGATATGATTTTTCAGAGATCGCACCTTAAATCTGGAATTTCCGAACTTAAAGGAAATTGAGTTTTTAGAACTCTTTATTTTCCTTCGATATCGCTTGATCATTTTACACTTGATTTCAAAGATGAAAATCAGATTTTTCCTTGTATTATTAAACCCCACTCTTGAGTCTCGATTTAAAAGTAATTAAGGCTCATTTTCATGATATCTTTTTAGATTGTACATGAGTGCAATATTTCTTGATAATTAGGGATCTTAAGCGATAGTGTGTAATAGTTAATTATTAATTATTCAGGCACTCAAGAGGACCTTCAAGAGAATCCCACGGTGGACGCTTGAACCCTCAAGTGGGCACTACTTCCTTGTTTTTGCTTGGTGAGTGTCAAGTGTGTGAAAAACGTGTTACGTGTTAATTGTTATTGATAATCGAATAGTTTGAAAATACTGAGTCGAGTGTGTACTTTATCGCACTTGTTCTCATTTAAGTGAAGTGTACTTGAATTGCTTGACATGAATTGCTTGACATGAAATGCTTGAATGGTTTGAAGTAACTTGTTAAGTGAATTAAGTGAAATGTTTAAGTGACTATTTATGCTATGCCTACATAAGTCGATTGGAGTGAATCTCCTCGACTCTTAATTGTAATCGTGGGGGACGCCCAATTCTCACTGGCCAACCTTGGACTCGAGCCGGCACGAGCTCAGTCAGGCTCCTTGGTGAGCCATGAGAAAACATAAACTTGACCTATTGAGAGGTCTTGCTTGGCATACTCGAGCAGTATCGCCTCAAACAAAAGACAGGCGGGCCCGGTACAGGGGTATGTAACGGTGAACGGGGATAGGATAAGTGAAGTTCTACGGACTGTAACCTACCCGATTGACGGAGTGTCAACTCGTGGAGGTTCTTGACCGTGCAATTGGAAAATAGCTCCTGAGAGCTCTTATATCCTTGAATTGTTTCTGTTTACTTTTCTCGCTCGAATTGTCATTTACTTGAATATTATTGTTTTACTTGTTAATTGGGATTGTTACTTGGACAACATGCTTGCATGTGTATTTTTGGCCTCACGAGCAATCGCTCACCCCATAGATTTGTTTTCCTTAACAGAAACGGATTTGGAGTAAAACTCGGAGAAACCCCTTGGGTTGTACTTTTGTATTAGCGTTTCATATGTATTTGACTAGACTTTTGGCTGTTGTGTAGTTTGGGAATTAATGTATCTTTTGGGAACCTGATGTAAGAATTGGATAACTGATGTATTTTGAACTTGTGGTGTAAGAATTGGATATTCGATTATGGAAGCGACTTTTCTTTTAGGCTTGTATTAATTGTTGTGTATCGTTAAACTTGAATCGAATTGTCTTGAGTCCTGACGAGAGTTGGGCAGGCGTCCAACGGATACCCTTTGGTTCACCTTGTGGAGAAGTGGGGGTGTCATAGCTTCTACATCTTGATTTGTTTGGTCTTACACAAATTGCTAACTTGGGTGGTAAAAGATATTATTTGGTTATTGTTGATGATTATTCTAGATACACTTGGGTGTTGTTTCTTGCTCACAAGGATGATGCCTTTAAAAATTTTGTCTCCCTATTTGCAAAAGTTAAAAATCTGATTGGTTTGAAAATGGTTAAGATTAGAAGTGACAATGGTTTGGAATTTAAATTTTGTGGCTTTCCGAAATTTTGTGATCATAATGAAATTACTTATGAATTTTCAATTGCAAGAACTCCTCAACAAAATGGTGTTGTTGAAAGAAAGAATAGAAGTCTTTAAGAAGTCGCAAGAACCATGTTAAGTGAATGCAACTTGCCAAAATATTTTTGGACCGAAACCATGAATACTGCTTGTTATGCAATGAATAGAGATCTTTTGAGACCAATTTTGAACAAAACCTCTTATGAGTTGATTTTTCATAAAAAGCCAATTGTTGGATATTTCAAAGTTTTTGGTTACAAATATTTTATTTTAAATATCAAGGAACATTTTGAAAAATTTGATAAGAAATCCGATGAAGGTATTTTCTTGGGTTATTGTGAAAAGGAAAGAGGTTTTAGAGTCTACAATAGAAGGACTCTTGTCATAAAAGAAGCTATTCATGTTACATTTGATGAATCTAATGATGATATTTTCAAGAGTTGTTGTGAGGATAATGATGTAGGTATTCAAAAAGGACTTAAGAAACTCACAATTCATGATCAAGACAATGCTCCACTAGAAGGAATTTCAAAGGAAGATGATCCTCAAGAGAACCAAGTATTAGAAGAAAATGACAAGAATGTTGGTACTCCTAAGGATCTTCCAAGAGCTTGGAAGTTCGCTCAAAATCATCCCAACGAGCTCATTATTGGTGATCCATCCGAAAAGGTAAGAAATCGTTCCTCCTCTAAACAATTGATGGATAATTTTGCCCTCATCTCTCATTTTGAACCCAAAACTATTGTTGATGCTTTGAAAGATGAAAACTGGATTTTGGTCATGGAAGAGGAACTAAATCAATTTGAAGGAACAAGATTTGGACACTAGTTGAAAGGTCTCAAAATCATCCTATTATTGGCACAAAATGGGCTTTTAGAAATAAAATGAATGACAAAGGTGAAATTGTGAGAAATAAGGCTAGACTTGTAGCTAAGGGATATACTCAAGAAGAAGGAATAGATTTTGATGAAACATTTGCTCACGTAGCTAGGTTAGAATCAATTAGACTGTTCTTAGCATTTGCATGTTTCAAGGATTTTAAATTGTTTCAAATGGATGTTAAAAGTGCTTTCTTAAATGATTTTATTGATCAAGAGGTTTATGTTGACCAACCTCCCGATTTTGAAAATGAGACATTTCCAAATCATGCGTTTAAACTTTCAAAAGTTTTATATGGATTGAAACAAGCTCCAAGAGTATGGTATGAACGTTTAAGTGATTTTTTGGTTGAGAATGGTTTTAATAGAGGTATTGTGGATATCACCCTTTTCACTAAACAAAGTTCCAATGATTTCCTAATTGAACAAATATATGTTGATGATATTATCTTTGGTGCTACTAATGAGTGTTTGTGCAAAGATTTTTTCACTATTATGCAAAAAGAGTTTGAAATGAGTATGATGGGAGAATTGAATTTCTTCCTTGGGGTCCAAGTGGTTCAAACTCAAGATGGTACGTTTATCAATCAAGCTAAATACACCAAGGAGCTGCTCAAAAGATTTGGAATGGAGGATTCAAAACAAGTTGGAACACCTATGTGCACATCTACCAAGCTTGACAAGGATGAAGAAGGTATAAAAGTTGATAAGAAGAAGTATAGAGGTATGATTGGTAGTTTGCTTTACTTAACCGCAAGTAAACCTAATATTATGTTTGCTGTTAGCTTTTGTGCTCGTTTCCAATCTTGTCCAAAGGAATCTCACTTAATTGCTGTGAAAAGAATTTTTAGATACCTAAAAGGAACATTAATTCCTTTATGTGGTTTTTTGGATGCTTATTTTGGTGGCTGTAGGATAAATAGAAAAAGTACAAGTGGTACATGTCACTTTCTTGGTAATTGCTTAGTGTCATAGCTTAATAAGAAACAAAATACTATCTCCTTGTCTACTGCGAAGCGGAATATGCCGCCGGAGCATGTTGTGCTCAATTGTTGTGGATGAAAAGTACCTTGAATGATTTTGGTTTAATGTATGAATGTGTGCCTATGTATTGTAATAACACAAGTGCCATAAATTTGACAAAAAATTCCATTCAACATTCTAGGACAAAACATATAGACATAAAGCATCATTTCATTCATGATCTTGTCCAAAAGGGTGAAATTTGTGTACAATATGTTTACTCAAAAGATCAAATTGCTGATATTTTTACAAAAGCCTTACCACTGAATCACCTTACCACTGAATCAGTTTGTATTTTTCAGAACAAAATTGGGTGTTTTGGAAAAGAATTTCTAAAAATTCTCTGGTCACACTTTATCGGACGTCCGATACCATATGAACGGACGTCCGACAGTGTTCTAAGCCATTTTTTCAGAAAAATTTTTGTTCAGATGGTAGTGTCGAATGCTTCTTTTTGCTCGACCGTCCGACACTCAAAAGAGGCGTGTTATAAAGCAGTGCTCTCCTTCATTTAGTTCAATTTCAACCGTTATCTCGGGCGCACCCTTTCCTCTTCTCCCACTTTCAAATTTCAAATTCGTCTTTCCTCTGAACAATTTCCAAGAAATTGATTTCACTAATATAGTCACAACTCCTTTGCGCATTGATTGGCACTTACAACCTCATCTAACTGCCAACCACTCCATCGATCCTAATTTTCATCCGAAACCCTAGACTCTCAAAATTCACCCTGTTTGAAAGATTCAAGTATACATTCTAGTCTCAATTGCAATCTTAGTTCATCTCATTTACACATTCATCACTTTCTGCAACAAAATCATGTTGCATTTCATCATGGTATGAGTGAGAGGTGGCTCTGTTGGTACTGGACGCACTACCAGGCTAAGAGATGAAAACATTGCAATTGACGAGCGTTCCACCACGAAATCACCTAGAAAAGGGATTAAAACACGAGGTGGAAAAAGGAAATATTCTGCCAGAGAGAAACAAATTGCTCAAACTAAGGAACAACCAACTGTTTTGCCCGATATCAATGATGATGAACAGCCATCTGTTGAGCCTTCCACTAGGAAATCTCCAAGAAAAAGGGCTAATGTATCAACTGCTGCTCAACGCGGTGGAAAAAGGAAACATCCTGCCAGAATGCAACCTGCTACTCAAATTGAGGAAAAGCCAACTCCATTGCCCAAGTTTATTGAAGATGATGCAAGGGAGAGGTTTGAATGGATTTCACAGAAGGGTTTCATCACTCAAATGACCATTCTCCTCTCTGAATTCAGTAAGCTTGATCTTGAACTAGTTCTTAAGCTCTTTGAATTCCAAAAATGGTCTCACATTCTGAACTTTCCCAACACTTATTATCCTGATATGCTTCATCAGTTCTTTGCTAACCTTAGGAAGGGTAGTTCACACACTGACCTTGTTTCTCGTGTCAATTCAGTGGATATTGCCTTCAATCCTGACATTGTTAATACGGTCTTAAAGACCAAAATTGAAGATGGTTTTAAAGGAAAAATTATAAACTTTTTCTCTTATGAAGAGTTTTCTTCTGTCTATCTTCATTTTGATATTGAAAAATTGATGACCTATTTTCAAATACACTTTAACACTCCTATTGAAGCAAAATTGGAGGATCTCAGTTCTCAAAATTTGATCATCTTTTCAATAATTTCAAACCTGTTAGTTCCTACTGATGGTCATAGGACTGATGCCAACAAAATGGAGCTTTACTTGTTTTATTGCTTTCTTGAAAAAGTCTGAATTGATTTCGGCTTTGTTATGTGCAAGTTTTTGCTCAAAATAAACACTGATAGTCATAGGAAACTCTCCTATGGAAAGTTTTTAACTCCAATCTTTGCTCACTTCAAAATAACTTTCACTAGAGTGTCTCCAAAAGAGATTGCATCCTCCATCTTTTCAAAAGCTTATTTTGAAAGAAAAAATCTGCGATTATTGATGGTCATTGGTGCTACAAGGAGTCTAGGACAAAGAGCCGTCATGAAACTCCTGTCACCCCTAGACCTCCTAGAGACCAGTCTCAATATGTTTCACCCTTTACCATCCATCCCAAAAAATCATCCACTCAGCCTTCCTCATCCACTCATGAAATCATCTCCTTGTTTGAGGAACTAAAATAACACATTCTTCTTCTTGATGATGGTCTGATGATGACCATGTCACCTGAACAACAAGCCACTTTCATTGATTACAGAAATCTGCTTGTGCCTCCTGTCCCTCAAGAAGATGAAAATGTGCATCAAAAGGAGCCTCGGACTGAGCCAACTGAGTCAACCCCTATTCCACAAGACAAAGGGCCCCATACTGAATCCACTCCTGAAGTTCATGCCTCAAATTCTCAACCACAAGATAAGGGCAAGGCTTCAGCAACTGAATCTAGTGATGATAATGATGACAAAACTGAAGAAGAAGTGAATCCTGCTCAATTTCGCTTTACAAGAAGAACCCCTGGATCGACCAAGATCACCATTTACGCACTCTTAGGCATCTACACTCCACTTTAGGATGGCACTTCATATTAGGCATTTGCATCTTTTGTACTTCCTTTTTTGTTGATTCAAGTACTCTGTACTACTAAATTCTAGTTAACTTTGTTGGTTTCTAGTTTATTTGCTAATATATAACTTTGATGGTTTCTAGTTAACTTCTTTTGGTATATTTTTTGGCTAATGAGTGCTGAATGATTGGTATACTTGTGATTGCTGATTTTTGGTATCAATTCTCTGAATTTGTGGATTGCATTTCTAGTGTAGTGGATATTGGTTATTGATACTAATTGATGATGTTGGATTGCTGATATTGATGTTGTTGGTTGTTACGCTCATCTTCTGATGACAAAAAGGGGGAGAAATGGATATTGGGATCCGTTGAGGTATTGGGACCCATTGAAATGGTTAATGTGTATGGGGGAGTTACTCTGAGGGGGAGGTATTTTGACATTTAAAAATTTTGCCACTTAGAATCTTTGATGCAATGAGTGAGGGAGAGTTTTTGCTTATTTTTCTTTTCTCCATCTGTCGCGCCCCATTTTTTATAAAATAAATAAATGGTTTTAAAAAAATGAATTTTTTATTTGAAAAATAAATTTTTGAAAAACATGGGTCTAAATGGGACTTGAAAATGCGACGATTTGACCCAAAATAATAGTTTAAAAAGGGTTTTTGATTGGAAAAATCGGAGTCGCCACTTGATATAGAGTTAAGGTGTACGAAGTCACCTAAAAATGAATTTTAAAGAAAAAAGTAGAAAACCCTTTTTAAACGACTCCAAGTCTACGAAAATCAGAGAAAAAGATCCGGGAGTCACATTTGAAGAAAGGGAAGGCAAGGATAAGAATCCAAGGCACCCTTTCAACCTAGCCAAGGCTAGTTGCGCGATTTAGTCAAGGATTTTCTTATTTTAACCAAAAGATTTATCACATTAGGATGTATTATATGAATGCAAACCCTAGACCTAAGAGGATATCGAGGGGTCAAAATATCTCTCCGAATTTTAATTGATGCAAATCGCATTACTTGCGATGCCCAAAGTGATTATTTCGAAGAAGTCACGAGTTGTGCAAGTCATGAGACTCGAAAGAAAGAAAAAGTAAAGAAAATAATAATATACCAATGTGTATGACCTAAAGGAATGCATCATAACGGGTGCGGGGGACTAATGTTCGTGACTCAATTTTCCCTTTAATAGAGGGAATACGAGCGTGCTAAGGTTAGAGAAGCCAAACTCGTCCATATCCCATATCCAAGGGGTGTTTCCCTATCTAATCAAGCAAATGCACTACCCTAATTCTATTTCTTAAATGAAATGTAAGTCTAATGTTATGTTTTCATACAAAGGGGTAAGGAATATACATAGAAGAGAAAATATGGGATAGGGGATATAAATAGAAGAGAATATGGGATAAAGGATAAGAAAGTGTCATGCAACATGGTAAAAAACCCTACAAGGTGAAAAACATGCATGAAATGTAATATTTCACACAAATAAGATCTAACGCGCTAAGGGCTCCTAAGGGTCTAGCATTGGACTAGCCCATGTCTATGAATTCTCACTAGCATTGGAATAGTGAGAAAAAAATGGAACAAAGAGCCACGACTAGCATTGGACTAGTGTGGATTCAGGAAAGGGGGCCACAACTAGCGTTGGACTAGTGTGGTGACGACATACATTTGCAATCAAATAAATCATGTAAGACCTAATAAAAGCATGTAAACACATAATATCACATAGACACATAACAAATAAGCATGGTATCTAGATGCAAGGCCCTAAGAAAGCGGTAACACATAGCACATAAGCATGCAAATCACACCAAGCAATTAAAGCAAAAAAGCCCTAACTATTACATTAGGGGGAATGGCCCTACTACAATCTAAAGGGGGAAGTGAAAATAAATAATAGCCTAACTATTACAATTGCGGCATTCAAGTGCCTTTCAAATGATCAAGATTGAACTAAAATAAAATAAACATACTAAATTAAAACAAATAAAGCGAATAAATAAATAAATAAAATGAAAGTATTCACATGGCATGCAATTGAGCACATAAAGTCACATAAGGCACATGAGGTCAAATAAAGTCAAGAATAAGGGGTAGAGGGTACCTCCCTTGAGTTGATGCTCTAATGGAGTGAAATCACTTATTTACCCTCCAAAATAATAAAAGAGTCAAGGCATCACTTTAACCAAGAATTAATCACATGAAATGGGGATGAGCAGGAAATTGAATCAATCCAAGGCATTTAAAGGAGGGTGAACAACCCATGTAAAAATTAAAACAAGTAGTGACTTGATTGCAAAAACTAAAGAAATTTGAGGGGTCAATTTGATTGAATTTTTCAATTGTTTGGGCCATGATAGCATTAATAGAAATTGAGGGGTAAAAAGGCAATTATTGGAAGCTCTTTTCATGCAAGTTCATGCAAGCTACGAAGAAGCTTCTGCAATTTTTATCATGCAAATTTTCCTTGTTCGCCATGACAGTCTTATCAGACTACATGTTCAACCGCAAGTTAACTATTTCGAATCACACTCAACTCAAATCAAACAACAAGATCAGGAACTGACATCATGAGAATGAACTACACTACCCCATTTCAGCCCCCAAGACAGGAATGTGCGAAACAGGAAAGAAACAAGTAATAAGAATGAAATCTCAATGCTTACCCCTTACCCAAGACCGAACCCAAAATAAGCAAAAGAAAAGAGCCTTCACACACACGAAACTAGTATTGCCTGTGAACACCAAATTCTGCAAACATATCTTTCGGCCAAGCAATATTTCAAACATATTAGGAGTAACTAAAGCTACAAGCAATGTCATTGTTGCGGCCAACTGTTATGTCATGCATTTCTTAGTAATAGCTCACCATCCGATAGCAAAACAGACCTAAGCAACAAATTCAGGCCAAACCAAAACCTCAGCCATCCCAAAATTGAGCTTCACTAACGCTGCTGCAACAAGCCGAAAGCTTCGAGCTTGTTGCAGCAGATTTCTTTTTATGCGCAAAAACCAGTTAAACACCATTTGAATTCAGCCAACAAAATCCTCAAACAATCTTCAAACTTTGCAAACGTAAGACCTTTGGATTTAAGCACAAAATTTAGAAACAAACATGCAAACTTTCGGCAAGAATTTTCTGCATTTTCTGGGTTTCATCCGAAGCACATTTCAAGCCAACAAGATTATGCAACTTATGCTTTTCACTTGCAAAACTTAAATGCTCAAGATTCACAAAACATAAAGGAGAGTAACAACAAGAGGATCAAGGAGATCAAACATGGCAAAGCTGTGGGATAAACTTAGCGAACCAGCGGCAAAAGAAGTTCGACAGTTCATGCCTGATAGGCTCTGATTTTTGCAAAAAGAATCTGTTAAATCGACCCAAACAGGGGAGAAGACTACCTGAGAATGCTTTCGTGACCAGCTGCAGATGAGATATCCCGATGAAAACGAGCTTTTTCGGGAAAAATGAAACCCACGAACTGTTCGCCGAAAATTTTAGCGCTGGTGAAAGCGCTATTTTGGGTCAAGAATTGACGAGCTTTCTGTGGTTTTCCCTTCAAGGTATCTGAACAAAACCCACTCCCCTCACGTTGTAGATGCTCCATGTGAGAACCCGTAAATTTCCTTATTTCTAGGCCTTATTTTAATTCTTTGCACGCCTTTTATGCATTTTCTTTATTAGAAAATTTTCTAAATAATTTTTATGAGTAAATATAGTTTTTAGATGATTTTTCTAGTATCGGTTAGATTTTGAGAAATTAAGAACGTATATCGGACGTGGAACCCGCTAGTGCGGAAAGTTCGGTCAAATTCGGCCAATTAGGTTAAGTTTGGGATACTGGGATTAATTTACTAGGTGCTAGGAGATAATTAGAGGTTGGTATATGGATGAGAGTGGAGAGACAAAAGGATAACCATGTATTAAATATGGTGACAAGTGTCACCATAAGATTAATTCTTACTTGTTGACCACTATTCATGCCTTTACCAAATAAATCAAAATTGACTAAAATTACCCTTTAATTTCAGGCTTCTTGGCCGAACCTTGCAAGAGCTAGTCTCCAATCTTGCCCAATCTTTCAATTCAACCGGTTAATCTTCAAATTACACCATAAAACCTATTAGTTTAGTGATTGTGAGGTGATTGGTGAAGTTGTTTGGAAGGCTAAGGTGTTGAATTCCATCCTTTCTTGTCTTATAAGGTGAGTGACGAAGGGACTACTCTTGTGTGACAGCCCCACCTCCCCCTAAGGCGAACCAGAGGGTTCGGCGGGCCGCCTGCCCAGCTCTCGCCGGGACTCAGTCGTTCACTACAGTCCTCAATTAAATTACAATATAAAAATCAAATATACATCAACTGGTCCACAAATACACATCCGTCTCCAATAATTACATGTCACAAATGCAGCGGAAACTAATCCCAAATATACATAAAATAATTCCAAATCCAAAATTGTACAAAGTTTAGGCCATCCATACACGTGCACAAGTACAAATAAACCATATCAAAAGCGAAACGGAAACAATTCCAAATAAACCATCCAGTCACGTGAATAAGCACCACAAGCCCTTCCTTCGCCTTGAGCCCTGTGGAGGGGAATAAAACATTTTTGGGGTGAGCTAGAAGCTCAGCGAGTAACCAGTAAAATCAGTAATCAAATCGGTTTAACAATAGTTCATTTCAATGATGTCATAAATCAATGATAAGTCCAAAAACAATTACGACATTTACAAAACATTAAATATGGAGTATCAATAATTCAAGAAACATGTACAATGGAAAGCGATAGTAACATTCATGAAGAAGATACGTTCGTTCTCCTGTCATTTCCTTTTCTTTTTTCTCATTTGAAATTGCATCATTTTCCACCAACCTCCACCAACCTACAAAGGTAATACTCGAGTATACCAAACGTTCACCCAGGTCCCTAATCGCCCGACCAAGTCCGTTTCTGGCTCGAGACGACCGGTAACAAGGGGCAATGGCCAGTTCAGCCCAAAAGGCTTACATTCATGCGCAAGTAGCATTTAATCATTTATCATGAAAATTTCACATTGATTTAGGTCGAGTGCGATAAAATACACACTCACCTAGAAAACTCGTTTTAACAATCATTGAAAGCACTTAATACATTATCAATCCATAATAACAAGCCAATTAGTCAAGGAAATATATCAAACAAGGAACGCTCTCATATAAGCACGCATGATATGCAAGAAAACAGTTCAAAAGTAACTTTGGAAACAGTTCAGAAGTAACTTTGGAAACAGTTCAAAAGTAACTTTGGAAACAGTTAAAAAGTAAATAATGCAAGAAACGTTTCACAAGTACTTTGGAAATAGTTTAGGGTCACTCACCTCCACGGCTCAGGAACCAACCATCATATATCATTGTCTTGCTCAAATCCAAGTCTTAGATCACAAACTCAATGCAATCAAGTCCCTTCAAAGTTCGGACAGCACTTCCCCTGAATTTGCTAACTTTCCCAGCCATCATGGCTTCATTATTCTTCTCATTCAAACCCAAAGATACACACACAACAACAAGTTCATCCAATAGCCATTTAGCAAACTCCAAGTAGTACTAGTACAAGTCAAACTAGGGAAAAGTCCGGAAATGAAAGTTAAGCTCAAAACCAGAAAAACAGGTTTTGACGTCATTTTGCGGTAATGGTACCAAAGGCGCTACGATTGTCGGATGAAGGTGTAAGACCCACCGTTTCGAAGCTAAGAGATAGGGGTACAATATTGTAGAAGGTCACTCAACTCAGTTTCCAGTGTAACCAGGTCAAAAATGCAAGATGCTATACCAGAATCACGAAAACAGGTTTGCAAAACGCATTCTAGCGTAAACATCATAACTCAGCCTACACAAGTCCAAATCCAGAAATTCCAAAACCAACTGAAATCTACGAAACAGGGTTACATTGCATCAGAAGACCTCAACAACCAATTCGGAAGCAATTCCAGCGAAAACAACCAATTACAGTCGCAGATTTCCAATTCTGGGTAACCCAGAACAGCAATAGTAATTTCGACTTATCTCATTCCACAATACTCCGATTGACCTGAAATTTTGTAGGCACCTCTAAAATGTCATTCCATACACCTTTCATGTTTTAAGCAAAGGCCAATTCGGCCTCTATCTAGGACCTAAAAATTCGGACAGAATGTTCATCACAAAACCCTCACTTTTCAATTTTGGTCCAAAACAGAAATTGGTTGCAATTAATCACTTTTTCCACCTCCTAGAGTCATTAAACATCATTTCCAATCATCATACATGACCCCATAATCATATCCATATGAAAACAGAAAAATCCCCAAAAATAATAAATCTTCATCATTTTCAACCAAAATCAGGAAATCAACCATAAAATCACTTATTCAACCACCACCAATCACTAATTGAACATTATCAAGATCAAAGGAAAGGTTCCTTAGTCACTTACCTTACAAACCCAAGAAAAGACCCAACTTAGCACCTTTGCTTCTCAAACCACTTCACTACACACCTTAATACTACCAAGAGAAAGGTTTTTATGGAGCAAATCCAAGTTTAATCGGTTAAATTGTTTGATTGGAGCAAGAAATGAAGAAGTAAGATGAAAGCTTTCCTTTCTTTTCTCCTTGTGAAGCTCAGCCAAAAACTATTTTTTCTCATAAACTTTATCTGGGGAATTTTTCTAATCAAAAAAATGTAGAAAAGGCGGGCGTTAAAAAAATAAACCCTAGAAAATTAAAAAAATTTCCGAGTTCTCAAACTCATTTTTTTTCGGGGCGTCACAATCTCCTCTCCTTAAAAGAATGTCGTCCTCGACATTCCCTCTTGTACCAATCAAGTCAAGACATCTCGCACAAATCTCTCAAGAGTCAAATCAAACCCACAGTCCGGCATCCTAAACTTCAAGCCTAGGATACACTACAGAGATCTGAAGCCTAAGCTCTGATACCAACTGTGACAGCCCCACCTCCCCCTAAGGCGAACCAGAGGGTTCGGCGGGCCGCCTGCCCAGCTCTCGCCGAGACTCAGTCGTTCACTACAGTCCTCAATTAAATTACAATATAAAAATCAAATATACATCAACTGGTCCACAAATACACATCCGTCTCCAATAATTACATGTCACAAATGCAGCGGAAACTAATCCCAAATATACATAAAATAATTCCAAATCCAAAATTGTACAAAGTTTAGGCCATCCATACACGTGCACAAGTACAAATAAACCATATCAAAAGCGAAACGGAAACAATTCCAAATAAACCATCCAGTCACGTGAATAAGCACCACAAGCCCTTCCTTCGCCTTGAGCCCTGTGGAGGGGAATAAAACATTTTTGGGGTGAGCTAGAAGCTCAGCGAGTAACCAGTAAAATCAGTAATCAAATCGGTTTAACAATAGTTCATTTCAATGATGTCATAAATCAATGATAAGTCCAAAAACAATTACGACATTTACAAAACATTAAATATGGAGTATCAATAATTCAAGAAACATGTACAATGGAAAGCGATAGTAACATTCATGAAAAAGATACGTTCGTTCTCCTGTCATTTCCTTTTCTTTTTTCTCATTTGAAATTGCATCATTTTCCACCAACCTCCACCAACCTACAAAGGTAATACTCGAGTATACCAAACGTTCACCCAGGTCCCTAATCGCCCGACCAAGTCCGTTTCTGGCTCGAGACGACCGGTAACAAGGGGCAATGGCCAGTTCAGCCCAAAAGGCTTACATTCATGCGCAAGTAGCATTTAATCATTTATCATGAAAATTTCACATTGATTTAGGTCGAGTGCGATAAAATACACACTCACCTAGAAAACTCGTTTTAACAATCATTGAAAGCACTTAATACATTATCAATCCATAATAACAAGCCAATTAGTCAAGGAAATATATCAAACAAGGAACGCTCTCATATAAGCACGCATGATATGCAAGAAAACAGTTCAAAAGTAACTTTGGAAACAGTTCAGAAGTAACTTTGTAAACAGTTCAAAAGTAACTTTGGAAACAGTTAAAAAGTAAATAATGCAAGAAACGTTTCACAAGTACTTTGGAAATAGTTTAGGGTCACTCACCTCCACGGCTCAGGAACCAACCATCATATATCATTGTCTTGCTCAAATCCAAGTCTTAGATCACAAACTCAATGCAATCAAGTCCCTTCAAAGTTCGGACAGCACTTCCCCTGAATTTGCTAACTTTCCCAGCCATCATGGCTTCATTATTCTTCTCATTCAAACCCAAAGATACACACACAACAACAAGTTCATCCAATAGCCATTCAGCAAACTCCAAGTAGTACTAGTACAAGTCAAACTAGGGAAAAGTCCGGAAATGAAAGTTAAGCTCAAAACCAGAAAAACAGGTTTTGACGTCATTTTGCGGTAATGGTACCAAAGGCGCTACAATTGTCGGATGAAGGTGAAACACCCACCATTTCGAAGCTAAGAGATAGGGGTACAATATTGTAGAAGGTCACTCAACTCAGTTTCCAGTGTAACCAGGTAAAAAATGCAAGATGCTATACCAGAATCACGAAAACAGGTTTGCAAAACGCATTCTAGCGTAAACATCATAACTCAGCCTACACAAGTCCAAATCCAGAAATTCCAAAACCAGCTGAAAGCTACGAAACAGGGCTACATTGCATCAGAAGACCTCAACAACCAATTCGGAAGCAATTCCAGCGAAAACAACCAATTACAGTCGCAGATTTCCAATTCTGGGTAACCCAGAACAGCAATAGTAATTTCGACTTATCTCATTCCACAATACTCCGATTGACTTGAAATTTTGTAGGCACCTCTAAAATGTCATTCCATACAACTTTCATGTTTTAAGAAAAGGCCAATTCGGCCTCTATCTAGGACCTAAAAATTCGGCAGAATGTTCATCACAAAACCCTCACTTTTCAATTTTTGGTCCAAAACAGAAATTGGTTGCAATTAATCACTTTTTCCACCTCCTAGAGTCATTAAACATCATTTCCAATCATCATACATGACCCCATAATCATATCCATATGAAAACAGAAAAATCCCCAAAAATAATAAATCTTCATCATTTTCAACCAAAATCAGGAAATCAACCATAAAATCACTTATTCAACCACCACCAATCACTAATTGAACATTATCAAGATCAAAGGAAAGGTTCCTTAGTCACTTACCTTACAAACCCAAGAAAAGACCCAACTTAGCACCTTTGCTTCTCAAACCACTTCACTACACACCTTAATACTACCAAGAGAAAGGTTTTTATGGAGCAAATCCAAGTTTAATCGGTTAAATTGTTTGATTGGAGCAAGAAATGAAGAAGTAAGATGAAAGCTTTCCTTTCTTTTCTCCTTGTGAAGCTCAGCCAAAAACTATTTTTTCTCATAAACTTTATCTGGGGAATTTTTCTAATCAAAAAAATGTAGAAAAGACGGGCGTTAAAAAAATAAACCCTAGAAAATTAAAAAAATTTCCGGGTTCTCAAACTCATTTTTTTTCGGGGCGTCACAATCTCCTCTCCTTAAAAGAATGTCGTCCTCGACATTCCCTCTTGTACCAATCAAGTCAAGACATCTCGCACAAATCTCTCAAGAGTCAAATCAAACCCACAGTCCGGCATCCTAAACTTCAAGCCTAGGATACACTACAGAGATCTGAAGCCTAAGCTCTGATACCAACTGTGACAGCCCCACCTCCCCCTAAGGCGAACCAGAGGGTTCGGCGGGCCGCCTGCCCAGCTCTCGCCGAGACTCAGTCGTTCACTACAGTCCTCAATTAAATTACAATATAAAAATCAAATATACATCAACTGGTCCACAAATACACATCCGTCTCCAATAATTACATGTCACAAATGCAGCGGAAACTAATCCCAAATATACATAAAATAATTCCAAATCCAAAATTGTACAAAGTTTAGGCCATCCATACACGTGCACAAGTACAAATAAACCATATCAAAAGCGAAACGGAAACAATTCCAAATAAACCATCCAGTCACGTGAATAAGCACCACAAGCCCTTCCTTCGCCTTGAGCCCTGTGGAGGGGAATAAAACATTTTTGGGGTGAGCTAGAAGCTCAGCGAGTAACCAGTAAAATCAGTAATCAAATCGGTTTAACAATAGTTCATTTCAATGATGTCATAAATCAATGATAAGTCCAAAAACAATTACGACATTTACAAAACATTAAATATGGAGTATCAATAATTCAAGAAACATGTACAATGGAAAGCGATAGTAACATTCATGAAAAAGATACGTTCGTTCTCCTGTCATTTCCTTTTCTTTTTTCTCATTTGAAATTGCATCATTTTCCACCAACCTCCACCAACCTACAAAGGTAATACTCGAGTATACCAAACGTTCACCCAGGTCCCTAATCGCCCGACCAAGTCCGTTTCTGGCTCGAGACGACCGGTAACAAGGGGCAATGGCCAATTCAGCCCAAAAGGCTTACATTCATGCGCAAGTAGCATTTAATCATTTATCATGAAAATTTCACATTGATTTAGGTCGAGTGCGATAAAATACACACTCACCTAGAAAACTCGTTTTAACAATCATTGAAAGCACTTAATACATTATCAATCCATAATAACAAGCCAATTAGTCAAGGAAATATATCAAACAAGGAACGCTCTCATATAAGCACGCATGATATGCAAGAAAACAGTTCAAAAGTAACTTTGGAAACAGTTCAGAAGTAACTTTGTAAACAGTTCAAAAGTAACTTTGGAAACAGTTAAAAAGTAAATAATGCAAGAAACGTTTCACAAGTACTTTGGAAATAGTTTAGGGTCACTCACCTCCACGGCTCAGGAACCAACCATCATATATCATTGTCTTGCTCAAATCCAAGTCTTAGATCACAAACTCAATGCAATCAAGTCCCTTCAAAGTTCGGACAGCACTTCCCCTGAATTTGCTAACTTTCCCAGCCATCATGGCTTCATTATTCTTCTCATTCAAACCCAAAGATACACACACAACAACAAGTTCATCCAATAGCCATTCAGCAAACTCCAAGTAGTACTAGTACAAGTCAAACTAGGGAAAAGTCCGGAAATGAAAGTTAAGCTCAAAACCAGAAAAACAGGTTTTGACGTCATTTTGCGGTAATGGTACCAAAGGCGCTACAATTGTCGGATGAAGGTGAAACACCCACCATTTCGAAGCTAAGAGATAGGGGTACAATATTGTAGAAGGTCACTCAACTCAGTTTCCAGTGTAACCAGGTAAAAAATGCAAGATGCTATACCAGAATCACGAAAACAGGTTTGCAAAACGCATTCTAGCGTAAACATCATAACTCAGCCTACACAAGTCCAAATCCAGAAATTCCAAAACCAGCTGAAAGCTACGAAACAGGGCTACATTGCATCAGAAGACCTCAACAACCAATTCGGAAGCAATTCCAGCGAAAACAACCAATTACAGTCGCAGATTTCCAATTCTGGGTAACCCAGAACAGCAATAGTAATTTCGACTTATCTCATTCCACAATACTCCGATTGACTTGAAATTTTGTAGGCACCTCTAAAATGTCATTCCATACAACTTTCATGTTTTAAGAAAAGGCCAATTCGGCCTCTATCTAGGACCTAAAAATTCGGCAGAATGTTCATCACAAAACCCTCACTTTTCAATTTTTGGTCCAAAACAGAAATTGGTTGCAATTAATCACTTTTTCCACCTCCTAGAGTCATTAAACATCATTTCCAATCATCATACATGACCCCATAATCATATCCATATGAAAACAGAAAAATCCCCAAAAATAATAAATCTTCATCATTTTCAACCAAAATCAGGAAATCAACCATAAAATCACTTATTCAACCACCACCAATCACTAATTGAACATTATCAAGATCAAAGGAAAGGTTCCTTAGTCACTTACCTTACAAACCCAAGAAAAGACCCAACTTAGCACCTTTGCTTCTCAAACCACTTCACTACACACCTTAATACTACCAAGAGAAAGGTTTTTATGGAGCAAATCCAAGTTTAATCGGTTAAATTGTTTGATTGGAGCAAGAAATGAAGAAGTAAGATGAAAGCTTTCCTTTCTTTTCTCCTTGTGAAGCTCAGCCAAAAACTATTTTTTCTCATAAACTTTATCTGGGGAATTTTTCTAATCAAAAAAATGTAGAAAAGACGGGCGTTAAAAAAATAAACCCTAGAAAATTAAAAAAATTTCCGGGTTCTCAAACTCATTTTTTTTCGGGGCGTCACATCTTGTCTTTCCAATAATGCTTAAGTAGTGACCTATGGGAGTTAAAGTAATGATCTTTGGTGTTATTTCAAGATTTTGGTTGAGATTGATGACATTTTCTATTTAATTAGGATATTTCTGTTTTAATATGATTATCATTGTGTGGCTATGTATGATGATTGGAAATGATATTTAAGGCAGCTAGAAGGTGGAAAAAGTGGTTAATTGCAGGAAATTTCTGTTTTGGACAAAATTTGGAAAGTTAGGGTTTCATGTTCTTACATTCTGCCTGGCACTGTAGCTCATAGTTAGAGGCCGAATTGGCCTTGGGTCAAAACATGAAAGTTGTAGGATATGATATTTTAGAGATTCCTGAAAATTTTCAGGTCAATCAGAGCAACGTAGCTTGAGAAAAGACTGAAATACCCCTGCTGCCCTGGTTCTACCCGAATTTGATAATTGCGTCTGTAATTGGGTAATTTGGTTGGGAATGCTTCTGATTTGGTTGTTGTTGCCTTCTGACGAATTGTATCCTTGTATCTTAGCTTTCAGATGGCTTTGGAATTTCTTAATTTGGACTTAGGTAGCCTGACTTATGATGTTTGAACCAGAATGCGGTTTGTGAACCTGTTTTTGCAGTTCTGGTTTAGTATCTTGCATTTTTGACCTAGTTACACTCGAAACTGGGTAGAGTAGACTTCTTCAACATTGTAGCCCTATCTATTAGCTTCGAAACAGTGTATCTTCCACCTCCATCCGATAATTGTAGTGCCAATGGTGCCAAAACCGCAAAATGATGTCAAAAACTGTTTTGTTTGGGATTAGAGCTTATTCCATTTCTGGATTTTCCTGGTTTACTCTAGGGCTTATACATTCTAGTGGAACCTTATATTGGTGGTATGTGGATTTGGTTATGACTTGTAATTGAGTCTTATTACGCTTATTTGAATGTTCTAGGACGTGACGGTGGTCCAAGACGCTCTTTGAGCGGAAGTTGATGAAATTTCACTTGCTTGCTTGGTGAGTGTACCACTCACTTGTTGTTTACAATGTAGCTTTGGTATATGTAAACTTGATGCCTTGAAGGCTTATTTGCTCCGTTGAACTTAATTGAGTGAGGGTGTACTTGATCGCCCTCACCCATTTGGTATCTCATATGACTGTCTACTGTTTTACTGTAATGATTGAATGATACATGAAATACTGAATTGGTTCATGAATTTGGTGTCGCTTGGACGAGTATCCAACGACCATTACTGATACGACTGAGCTCACCCATTGGTAGTCGATTGGATCGAGCCGGCGAGGGCTTGGTCGTGAAAATTGACGAGCCATGGGGACTGTTATATGGAATCTTGTAGTAGTGAGACTCTTGATTCCGGTATACTCGAGTATTACCAACTTTCTACTGTTTGGAGTTCAGGGCCGGTAGGGGTATGTTGGGTGGAAGGAATGGAAGTAAAGTGGAGCCTACGGTTGGTTACTCTTAAACATTGACGGAGGGTCAATGAGGTTCGATCAAGAATGCAAACGAGGAAAAGGGCTCTTGAAAGCCGCCCGTATCCTTTTATCACCACTATTGATGTGTGCCTTGGCTTACTTTTGATGAATTGGAATGAAAAGCTTTATGCTTATGTGAACTTTGCTGCTTGAGTGGTATTATCTCACTGGGCGTAAGCTCACTCTATTCCCTTTTGTTTTCCTTACAGAAAAATAAATACTTTTGGACTGGATTTGATAGTTGGTTGCCGAATTGAGCTAGATGGACATATCTTTTGTATAGCTCATTGATTGAATGTGACAGCCCCACCTTCCCCTAAGGCGAACCAAAGAGGTTAGCGGACTGCCTGCCCAGCTCTCGCCAGGACTAACGGTGCAGTATAGAGCGATCTTTCACGTTCCGGAACTTATAACGCGCGCAAATAAGGCAAAAGGGCAGAATAACCCAAAATAAAAGAAACAAAATCCGGAGTCGGCCATGAATAGTAACTGACTCGTCCGAACCCAACCAAACATCGAATTACATAAACCACATAACATTTAGCTTTTACAAACCAAAAATGACATTTAAAAGTGATACAAAAGTCGCTACATATATGGTTTGCCAAAACAAAAGTGAAAACGGCCCTAATGATACATTTAGGGTCCCATTTTATATACAATACAAAAGAGTCATTCATCTAGTTCATTCGGCAACCATTTATCAAAATTCATTCCAAAAGAGTCATATTCCTGTAAGGAAAACAAAAGGAACGGGGTGAGCTAATTGCCCAGTGAGAATACAACTCAAGCCACCAAGTTCATAGATGCATCAAGTTGAACAGTCCAATTGACCAAAAATAAGTAAAGCCACACATTAAGAATGAGGATAAAGGATACGGGTGGCTCTCAAGAGCCCTTTTCCTCGTTTGCATTCTTGATCGGATCTCATTGACTCTCCGTCAATGTTTGAAAGTAACCAACCGTAGACTTCACTTAACTTCCATTCCCTTCCTCCTAACATTCCTCAACCGGGCCCGAAATCCAAACGCATGCATTGTGGTATTACTCGAGTAAACCGGAATCAAGAGTCTCTCATACTACAAGATTCCATATAACGTTGCCCAAGGTACATTAATTGGCACGACCAAGCCCTCGCCGGCTCGATTCAATCAATTTCCAATGGGATTGAGCTCATGGATAATATTTGAAGTCATTGATAACATTGATAACATTTGTATTTCATTTCATATAACATTTCATATAACATTCCAATAACTTTACAATAACATGCGAAACAATAAGTGAGAGTGATAAAGTACACTTTCACTTCAAGCAATTAACATTCCAAGCACCAAGTTCAAGTAGCAAAGCCATATAATAGCACACAAGTGAGTAGTAAACTCACCAAGCTAGCACAATGCGGTTTCAAACACTTTAGTCAAAAGAACGTTGTGCACCACCGTCACGCCCTAAAATCACGCAACAAATGCAATGAGACTCGATAACGAGTCATATAGCAATGCTAAACATAACCCCAATAGGGTTTCATATGCATAAATGAGCATAATAGCAAACCAGAAATTAGAAAATGGCCTTAGACTTGGCCCCAAATAGAAAACTGTTTTGCCCTTATTATGCGGTAATGGTGTAAAATTCTCTACGGTAATCGGATGGGGGTGTAAGACCCACCGTTTCGAAGCTATGAAACAGGGCTACAACAATGTAGAAGGTTACTCAATCCAGTTCCTAGCTTAACTAGGTCGAAAATGCCAAATACTATACCAGAATTACCAAAACAGGTTTGCAAATCACACAAAACTGTAATTACTATAACTTAGTCTATACAAGTCCAAATTCCGAAATTCCAAAGGCATATGTTAACTAAGACATCCAGCTACATTTCATCAGAAGACACCAACAACGAAATCCTAACCAATTCCAGTCAAAATGGCCAATAACCAGTACAGTTTTAGCATTCTGTCCAAAGCAGAACAGCTACAGTAATTTCGTCATAACTCACTCTACACTAGTCCAATTACCCTGAAATTTTGCAGGCACACTAAAATCATCAATACCTACAACGTTCATGTTTTGAGCAAAGTCCAATTCGGCCTCTAGCTATGACCTAAAATTTCGGGCAGATTAGGGGTTCATGAACCCTAACTTTTCACAATTCACTTCAAATCCAAAATTGATTGCATTTCTCAACAATTCACACCCACTAGAGTCAAAGCCCCTTATTACAAACCATCATACTAGTCCACAACATCAAAATCATATGAAACCAGAAAATTCATCATAAAATGGAAAACTTCACCAAATCAAGCCAAACCAAGAAATAAATCATATATTCCAACACTCAAGCCACTTCTAAGCATACTATAACCATCATTAGGTGTAGTAGGGGGGTTCAAGCATCACTTACCAAATAACAAGAGAGAGAGGGATGATGGCCACCTTAGAGCTTCAAACAAACTTCACTAAAACACTTACTATCACTAGAAGAAAGGTTTTTATGGAGTAGAATCTAATCTAGGCTTTTGTTTGTAGAAGATTGAAGCATATGGAAGCTTGGAAGTTGAAGAATTTCCTTTCTTCTTTGCTCAAAGAGAACCGGCCATCAAGGGTGCAAAATGGTGAATTTTGTGCAATTTTTGATATTTAATCCCTTGGTCAAAAAAGTCAAGAAAGTGAATAGTATTTCTTAAAGTCCACCCAATCCTATTGTGACACTTGTCACACTCATTAAATGCATTCTTATCTTTCTTTTCTCTCTCACATCAATCAAATCACCTCCTCTATTTATCTCTTAACACCCGATAAATTTAACACAGTATCCGAAACTTAACCTTATTGGCCGAATTTTTCTGAACTTTTCGCACTAGTGGGTCCCACGTCCAATATAGATTCTTAATTTTCTAAAATTTCACCAATGCTAGAAAAATCATCTTAAAACTATAACTGCTCATAAAATCCACTAAGAAAATATTTCTAAGCCAGAAAATGCAGAAAACATGCAATTAAGGGGAAATAAACCCTAGGAAAATAATTAGGGTTTTACGGGTTCTCACATTGAAACCCTAAATGTACTTTTTGGGTCCGTTTCTCTTTTGATTTGGCAAACCGTACATGTATCCACTTTTGAATAACTTTTGTATGCCACTTTGGATTGTATATGCTTAATTTCAACATGTAAATATTTGCTTGATATTTGGTTGGGTTTTGACGTGTCGGTTACTATTCATGGCCGACTCCGGTTTCAGTTTTTTATTTTGACATTTTGACTTGTTTACACGCGGTTGTATGTTCCGGAACGTATTAGATCGGTCTAAACTGAATCGTTAGTCCTGGCGAGAGTTGGGCAGGCAGTCCGCTAACCCCTTTGGTTCGCCTTAGGGGAAGGTGGGGCTGTCACACTCCAGATTACTCGAAAAACCCAAGAAGGAGCCAACTTCATAGAGAAAATTGCCCCCAAAGATAACGGAAAATCAGCCTGGAGGGCAAAATTTTTCTGGAAAATCTTCTTCCCCGCTGCTACTCCTTCCTCTCATTTTTCTTTCAGTTTTTCTTCTAAATCTCTCCAGATTTCCCCCTCCCAAGCTCTCCCCTTTCTGATTTCTTCCCTTTTCTCTTCTTTTTTTTTCCTCTGCAATCACTCGCTTGGCTCTTTTCCTCCTCTATTGTTTATTTCTTTTCTTGTTTTTCTCCACTCTTCCTTGAAGCTCTCTACTGCCCAGCCGAAAACCCTTCTCAATCTCTCTTACCCGAACTCTCTTTCTCTCCCCTTTTCTTTTTCTCTCGGCCTTTCTACTTAGCCGTCATCCTTCTAATTCTCTCTCTAGGCTTGTTTCTCTCTTTTGTTTCAAACCCTCGCTGCCTCGAAGCTCTCTGCTATCCCTTCCCAGATTTTTCTTTTTTTCCTCAGTTTCCTTTTCTTTCTCTCCTTTTCTCCCCAAGAAACCCCCGTAGCCTTCTGGTTTTTTCCTACCCACAGCCGCCAACCTCTCACTCACTCTCTTTTCTCTCCAACCATTCTCACCCAATCTATGTTCTCTCCAGCCGTCCCCAATAATCTCTAGCCGCCCCTTCCTTTCTTTTTTCTTTTTCTTTTTGTATTCCTTCAAATCTTAGGCCTCCAAGTGTCTAACATCTAATCCCTTAAGTGCTTAGCTGTCCAATACATAAAGGGACACTTGTCCTAATGCATGCCTCCCCACTTGTCATTTTTATTATATTTCTTTTTTCTTCTTTTTTTCCTTTTTCTGAAATTTAGTATGAAGGCAAAAATAAATAATAAAAATAAAATAAAATAAACCTAAAATTGAAACAAGTAAAGCTAAAATTAAATTAATTAAACAAATAAAGTTCAAAAATAAAAAAATTTGGTGTCTACACTTTGCCCCTCTTTGTCTGAGTTTCGAAGAAACTTGAGACAAAGACGTAGACACCAAATACTTACCTGTGTCATTCGGCTGCCACGACTCGAACGACTGAAGCTTTTGAAAAGAGGACTGACCTCTTTAACAAAACTTTCAAAAATTGGACTGATCCAAACGAGAAATTTAAAAGGGGACTGACCCGAACATGAAATTTAAAACGGGACTGACCTGAACAAAACATTTAAAACGGAACTGACCCGAACAAGACATTTAAAACGGGACTGACCCGGACAGGAAATTTAAAACGGGACTGACCCGAACAGGAAATTTAAATCATGGGACTGACCCAAACAAAATTTAAATCATGGGACGGACCCGAACAAACTTTTAATCATGGGACTGACCCGAACAAAATTTTAAATCATGGGACTGACCCGAACAAACTTTTAAAATCATGGGACTGACCCGAACAAAAGTTAAATCATGGGACTGATCCGAACAAAAATTAAATTATGGGACTGACCCGAACAAAATCTAAAATCATGGGACTGACCCGAACAAACTTTTAAAATCATGGGACTGACCCGAACAAATTTTTAAATCATGGGACTGATCCGAACAAAACTTAAAATCATGGGACTAACCCGAACAAAATTTAAAACATGGGACTGACCCGAGCAAAAATTTAAGTCATAGGAATGTCGGAAATCCCAAAACAATTCATATACACATGTCATGGACAAATATGTGCGCAAATTAGGGTTTAGGTCGAATGTGATAAAGTACACCCTCGCCTAAGTACCCGCTTATTCATATCAAAACACATAAGCAACTTAGACAAACAAACGGCCTGAGTACTTACACAAAAACAAGGATAGCAAAAGTGATGAAATCACGCCACGTATAATAGCTAGTAGGCCCCACTGGCTCCGTCTAGCTCACCACTGTCTGTAATAAAAGGTTGCATCACATTATGCCACAAACGACTACTAAAATACATAAATCAAGCAAAACGGTAAAAATGGACACACGCACGCGCGGAAACGGCAAACGGAAACGGAACGGCCGTCAAAATGGAAACGGCATATTTGCCGCCCTCAAACTGTTTTGACTAAAAGTTAGGCTAGGAATGTCGGATTAAGGTGTATGAGACATTTTTTCGAAGCTAAGAGAATGAGTTACAACTTTCATGATGGCCCTGTAATCCAATTCACAACGGAACTAGGGCAAAAATACACAAGACAGTCCCAGCCGTTTCAATTCAGGTTACCGAATAGGCCCTGTTTGAACAACCACAACTCATGACTCAGAGATCGGAATCCAGAAATTCCAGAGGCGTTGGAAAGCTCATTTATAAGGCTATCACTTTTGTGTTTTGACCAAAAGCTGAATTAGTACAGAGCATAGGGAAAAATGGGTCCAAATTTCCTGTCAGAACTGTCCAACTTCAAAGGCAGTTCTGACACCCGATCTTTTTTTGGGTATAACGAGAGCTACGGAACTCGGATTTGAACGCACTTTATACCGTTCTGAAGCTGAAACAAAGATCAACACCCAGTTCCTTCAATATCAATGTGAACTGAGCATGGTCAGTAGCAAAAACCACAAACGTCACCAAATCCTAAATTTTGCTTAGCCATTTGGGTTTCGATCAGAACTTAGGCTACACTAATCGGATTGGGCTAAAATTTTGCAGGCACAACAAGGACTTAAGAAGCTACAACTTTCATATTTTGGGTAGACTCTGAATCAATACGTAGCACAAAGAAAAATGGAGCCAAAGTTTGGGTTCTGGACTGCCCTGTTTTCCAGATTGAACGGTTTCGCGCGCCGCAAACGCATGGTCCGTTTCCATGGTTCTCATGCAAGTTTTCTAACCAACTTCATACCAAATAAACACACATAAACCACCTCCTATTTGCCCTACAAGAAAACCGAAATTCCTTTCCCAATTTAATCCCAAAACTTACCAAACACTAACCATAATATAGATTCTAATCTCACTAACTCTAACTACTTCAAAACTTAGCCAAATCAATGAAGGAAAGCATAAAGTAAGAAGCCCTAATTTTTTCTAGCCTTGACCGAAATTTCAGCAACATTACCATCAAAATAAACCATGAAATTACTCTATAATCATCATATATTCACCATAAAAAGTTCCAACCACAACAAAAGCATCACTTCACATGATTTCAAGACTTAATCACCAAGAGTTAACTTTCAAATAAGATGATTTACCTTCAATCAAGCCTTGTTGATTATCAAACCACAACAATCAAGTGCCCAAGTTGCTACCCTAAGCTCCACAATCAAGATGGATTGCTAGAGGTTGATAAACTTTGAAGGAATTTTCTTTTCTCCCTTGCTCTCAATCTCGGCTCTCTCTCCCTCTTTCTCCTTTTGGTTTTTGTTTTGTTTATTTCTTATGATTATCTAGCAAATGTTATGATATAAACTTAGTCAAAGCACTAGAAAATATTTTTCCTAACAACCAATCACATAAAAGCTTCAATTTTGCTCTTTAGCCCTTACACTGCAACTTTGCATGTGATCAACTCTTGCCCTTAAACATTTGAACTTCTTACTTTTTACTCCATAGGATCTAAACTTAATCTAGTCCAAACTAATTAATCTTACTTAGTTTCTCTACTAATCACCCGACTAACTTAATCATCTATACTTAACCATGTATTAACATACACAAATGTAATTTAACAACAAGCTTTTTGTCATGGGAAATATTAAGGGTTTAAACCCAACTTAGGATTCTAATAAATCATAACACTAGAGATTTTTCTAGTTTAGGGTTTTCTAAGTTTTTAAACTTACTTAACCTATATAAAATGGATCAGATCCTATACTTACCTGTACTAAAACACACACTAGCATAACTAACTTTAACTACAACTCGAACTTATGATTAATACAAAAACTAGGGTTTTATAAATAATCCAAATTAGGGTTTTCTAATTAGCCCTAAAACCCAATTTTACCGCACAAATAATGCACCTACTATCAAACTTAAGGACTAACCAGGGTCTCACATTAGAGCACCGGACGTTCGATAAACAATACGGCTCTTCGGACACAAAGCATTGGAGGTACCAGATATCAGAAAGAACTGAAGAAGATTTCTCATATTTATCGTCTGATTTCGGACGCAAGCGTCAGAGACACCGGACGTCCGAATGAATTAAAGAAATTTCCTCAAATTCGCTGGTTGCTGTAGGACGTGAAAATCTGCTGTATCGGACGTCCGACACTCCCAACGGCTAGTTGACTCTTCAACTGCCTTCTATCCATTGGAAGCATTAATAGAGAAAATTTTTGGTCTCATATATATAGTGCATGGTCAACTACTTTCAAGGTACTTATCTGCTGTATCGGACGTCCGACACTTCCAACGGTTAGTTAACTCTTCAGCTGCCTTCTATCAGTAAGAAGTATTAATAGAGGAACATTTTGGTCTCATATATATAGTGCATGGTCAACTACTTTCAAGGTACTTTTGCACATTGAGACTACAAAAGATCAAGATTGATTTTAGTGAGAAAATACTCTATAAGGAAGATTTGTACTCTTACTTGTATAAATTTCGTATAAGCATTTCTTGTGTGAGAAAAATAATTCAATAGTGTAGTTTCATGAGAGTTATCCGAGCGATTGTAAAACTTCCTAACTTGACCAAGTGTAGTTAGGGCAAGGAGGAAGTGATCTTTCCTGTGAGGACCCGTAAAATTTCCTTATTTTACATTCTTTTATTTTATTTCGTCATATGCAATTTGTGACAGCCCCACCTCTCCCTAAGGCGAACCAAAGGGTTCGGCGGACCGCCTGCTCGGCTCTCGCCGGGACTCAGTCGTTTACTCAAGCAAATCAGAAATAAAACCACAAGAAAGAGCAAAACAAGGATCCAAAACTTAAAACAAAATTATATACATTGTTATCTCAATTCTCCATACAACCAGCCCACCAAACATTGGGGCGAGAACCATTACAAAAGAATCAAAAGTACTAGACCGGCTAGTCTATACGGAGCTCTCATCCTTGCACGCCTTCCCCTGCTAAGGAAAACAAAACTAAAGGAATGAGCTGGAAAGCTCAGTGAGGCTCCAAACACATAAGCAAACAATAAACTCAATGCATTAACCATATACAACTAATAATTCAAGTAACATTTACAATATAAAGCGGTAATACATTCAATAGAAGGATACGAGCTCACGAGGAGCCATTCATTCATTCGTTCATTCATTCATTCTCCCTTCATTCCCTTATTTCTCCAATCATTTGAAAATACATTTTTTGTAAGTAAAAACCCTCGTTCATTCATTCGTTCATTCATTTCATTCACCCCCTTCCCGGACATTGGCCAGGCTCTACCAGACTTCAAGGTAATACTCGAGTATACCAAACGTTCACCCAGGTCACCATATCGCCCGACCGAGTCCGCTTCTGGCTCGAGTCGATCGGTAACAAGGGGCAGTGGCCAGTTCAGCCAAAAGGCTTACATTCATGCACAAGTAACATTTCAATCGTTCAATCATTGAAAATTTCACAATCATTTAGGCTGAGTGCGATAAAGTACACACTCGCCTAGAAAACTCGTTTTGGCCAATCATTGAAAGCACTTAACACATTATCAATCAATAATAACAAACCAATAAGTCAAGGAAATATCACAAACAAGGAACACTCACCTATTTACGCAAAACAACGTGCAAATATCCTTCCGGATATTACCTCAGTCACCGAGAAAACCTAAGAGTAAATGAGAAAGAATATTACAGTCTATCTAGCACAAACAAGTAAGTGAAATCAAAGAAGAACCGGCAAATGATAAGTAAAACGTATAAAGATGCCTTTATAGTGAAAAGGGGATATTTGGATCGGAGGACGAAAATAACTAGGGTTTCATAAACCAAACACAAAACTAACTCAAGCGGGTTATAAAATGTCCGGCGGAAAACACTTGGACTAAAGACAACTCGGACTCCAACGAGATAGGCTAAAAATATTGTTTTTGGAATCGTTTAGATAGTTCAAAATCAACTCATACCCAAGCAGCTAGTATAGACTAAACGTCATGATAAAATCATGTGAAAAGGAAGACAATACTACCTTACGTTCACACTTAAAACCTCACTTAAAAGTGGTTCACTTGTGGCCGAGAAAACCCTAAATCATACCTCTATATTTTGGGAAGGAGTAAGTAGCATTTGAAGTGTTAAACTAAAGAGGTATCATGTTTTAAAATGGAAAGCCGGTCATGGTATTGGCCAAACAAAAGTATACAAGTTCAAATAGAAACTTAGCCCTCGAGCGAAAATTTGGGCAGCACGCCCTTTGTGTTTACCTAATTTTCAAGCCATTTTGGCTTCATTATTTTTCTCATTCAAGCCCAAGTTTATACACAACACAAATGCATTTCAATAGCCGTTCCATAGGCTCAAGACAATACAAGGACATAAATCAACTAATAACAACTGCGGAAATGAAGTTTACAAAAGACAGATTTGATAGGGTTTTGCGAAAAGAGCACATCTGAGGCTACGCTTATCGGATTGATGTACAACTTATAGCATTTCGAAGCTAAGACGAAGTCCTACAACTTTCATGAAGGTTACTTAGTCAAATTTCCAGTGTAACCTGGTTAAATTCCCAATTTACAGAGCCAACTTCCAACTATACGGCTAATTAACCGTACTGCACTAGAATTGTCATATCTCAGGCTACCAAAGTCCGTTTAAGGTGTTCTTGTAGGTTTTAAAAATCTAAGACAGAGTACTAAAACTTTCATGTTTTAGAAAATGGCTAAATCAGCACGGATCCTAGTGAATAAACATGATAAACTGGATGAACTGACTAAAACGGAACACTGGAAACATCCTAAAATAGTGAGGGTATTTTGGTCTTTTCACAGACTACGTTGCTCCGATTGAGTTGAAATTTTGTAGGAACCTATAAAATACCATTCTCTACAACTTTAATTTTTTATACCAAGCCTAATTCGGCTTCTAACATGGTGCAATAAAACCGGACAGAATAGAGCTGAAATTTTCCAGAAACCTGAAATTTTGGGATTCAATGCAACCTTTCTTGATTTCTTGCTCCAATCATCACCACAACCACTTATATAAACTTAAATACAACATATATCATCCATATAGCAAGGATAAGCAGCAAATACCTCAAACCCTAACTCACATAAATCACCTTTAAATCATCATAACAACTTGTATCACCACTAATCCAACCAAAACAAGTATTATATAACAACTTAAACCAAAATAAAAGAACCAAAGCCATGGTTTAGCCTTATACCTCAACAAATGAAGCTTGTAAGAGTGATACTTCACCTCCTCTTGGAATTCTTGGTTCCCCTAGCTTCTCAAGCTCACAACTCACTCTTTAATCGGTTTAGAATTTTAGTTCCTCACTTAACACTCACAAACTCAAGATAAAAATGGCAGCTCTCACTTGGGTTTTTCTCTCCCTCTCTCTCGGCCAAACAGCAGGAAAAACGAAGAAGAAATACAGCTCCAAGGTGATAAGAAGGTTGGACAATTGGTCTTGGTCAAGACCCTTAATGGTGTGACACTTGTCACCACCAATTACCAAGCAAAATTTTCTTTTCTTTCTTGCAATTTGAGCCCCAAAATTCGGTCAAGGCTAGCTGGAAATTAAGGAGATATTTTGCTCAAGTGTTAATGAGCTCATTTGGTGAGAAAGTGGTGGTCAATTGGTGCGTTCAATCGGTAGTGCGCGTTACCCGTCGGTTCGCGCCGTTTTTCCTTAAATCACACGTACTAGGGTTTTTACTTCCTATTCACTAACTTTTTATCATTTCTTCTAATCACATATTATTTCTCACCCAAAAGTCACTCTTAAGCACCAAATTTGATTCTCGCTCCGTACCGGATAATTACACGACGGATACACAAAAAACCCTATTTCACTTCGAATTGAAATCGGAAAGGAAAACCCTAATTTCCTATGATCATTGGCACTTTTTCTGGAGTGATTAAGTAGCAATATGGTATAAAATAATAATTTCGAAATAATTATATATAAGGAATTTGCAAGTCCTCACACAATTTTCCTTTTATTTTACCTTATTATACTCTTTTACCAGGTATTTTTATAAGAGAATATAGTTTTTGAATTATTTTTCCAAAATAAGTTAGTTTATGTGATATTAGTAGTGTATAAGGTATGTGGGACCCGCTAGAGCGTTACGTGCATTAGATTTCGATAAAAAGTGGAATTTGCATAAGGGGATATTATTATACATGGTGCTAAGAGATAATTAGAAATTGTCTAGGTCAATTACCATTGGAGGTTAAGAGGATGAGATTAAACATAAAAGGTGCTAAGTGTCATGACTCCATTGGAAGTTGGACTTTGACCCATTTTTTTTTCACTTTACTAAAACTAATTTTGACCTCAATTTTTCTTCACTTTTCCTCTTCTTGGTCGGCAGCTCTTGAGAGAAAATCAAGAGTGAAACATTTTATTTTCATCTTTCTTTCTTGCTCTAATCTTGAGTTTCAACCATGGGTCTTGCAAATTAATCCATAAAAGTGAATCTCTAAGGAAGCTTAGGGGTTTTGTGGAGTTATTTTTTAGGGGAAAGTGTGGAGCTACCATCTTTCTAGTATTCATAAGGTAATTTTCCAAGAAAATCTCTTTCACTTCTAATAATTGTATCCTGGTGGTTTAAAGTTGTTAAATAGGTAGTTTTATGGAAAAAAATGATGGCTTGAGATGGTGTTATGGAAATTTTCAGTTTTATTAGCAAATTTTCTGCCCTATTATGAAGCTTGATGCTTGACCATGGATTGATAGCTTTGTGATGTGTATTATTGAGCTTTTATATGCTAGTTTTAGTTGCATAAAGGAATTTCCAGCTTGTGATTGAAATTTCAGATTTAGGGTTTCTAAATTGGCTTTGTTTGTGGTTGGTTTTGGAGCTCTCACTTGGTGATATATGAAGGGGTATTTAATGGTTTACGATTTGTATGTGAATTTATGGCTGAATTAGGATGAGATTGGGTGGATGTTAGATTGAAAAAGTAAAGGAAAACAAAAGAAAGTGTTGCTGAAATTTTCGCAGGGCCCCTTGAGCAGTTTTGGGAAATTTACTATATCTTATTGTAGAAATATCGGAATTGAGTTCCATTTGTTGTATTTTAAAATAGATTCAGCGCTATTAACCATGTAAATTTCAGACTCTGGTTCAGTCTGGGTGATTTATGGTGATTTTTCAAAATTAACTGAAATTGTATACCTGTTCTGTCTTTTACTGGATAAAACAGCAATTTGAGACTTGAATTTGATTGGCTTGTGATCTAAATCTTATAAATGTATCTTCTGAGAAATTGTACCTCTTTGAGTCTACTTTCCGATGGTATAAATTTTATCAATTTTGGACTTAGGAATCATGAGATATGATTTTTCAAATGGAGGTCCGCAAACCTGGAAAATCCTGTTTTTCTTAGGACCACCCATTACTTTTTTCTCTAAAAAGGCGCTTTATCTCCTTGCACTAACTCAGAGAGGCATACGACTTGTAGTCCAGCCTCATTTATGCATTTCGTTTACTGGATTCGTGACTGTGGGAACTATAATTGCTTTCCCTTGGTTATTCTAGGGTTTCTCGGTGATTAAATCCCTATTTTAGGTGAAAACTTTTGAAGTATCTGTACTTGAACTGGTGAGTGTACTACTTCCCTGAATTATTGTTAATGTGACAGCCCCACCTCCCCCTAAGGTGAACCAAAGGGTTCGGCGGACCGCCTGCCCAACTCTCGCCGGGACTCAGTCGTTCACTCAAGCAAATCATAAATAAAACCACAAGAAAGAGCAAAACAAGGATCCAAAACTTAAAACAAAATTATATACATTGTTATCTCATAAGCAAGTACAACCGTCGAAGATACAAAGGTTCTCAATTCACCATACAACCAACCCGTTCCAAGCACTAAGGCGAGAAGCATTACAAAACCAAAGAACTAGACCAAGCTAGTCTATACAGAGCTCTCGTCCTTGCTCGCCTTCCCCTGTTAAGGAAAACAAAACTAAAGGGATGAGCTAAAAGCTCAGTGAGGTTCCGAACACATAAGCAGCAATCCATCCAAAACATTAAATATAGAATTTCAATAATTCAAGTAACATTTGCAATGGAAAGCGATAATAACACATACATTAAAAGGATACAGGCTCACTAGGAGCCATTTGTTCGTTCGTTCGTTCGTTCTCCTGACATTTCCCTTATTCCTCCATTCACTTGAAAATGCATTTTTGTAAGTAAAACCCTCGTTCGTTCGTTCATTTCATTCACCCCCTTCCCAGACATTGGCCGGGCTCCACCAAACTTCAAGGTAATACTCGAGTATACCAAACGTTCACACCCAGGGTCACCATATCGCCCGACCGAATTCGCTTCTGGCTCGAGTCGATCGGTAACGAAGGGCAGGGCCCAGTTCAGCCAAACGGCTTACATTCATGGGCAACTAGGATTTAATCATTAATCATTGAAAATTTCACATTTATTTAGGTCGAGTGCGATAAAGTACACACTCGCCTAGAAAATTCGTTTTAACAATCATTGAAAGCACTTAACACATTATCAATCAATAATAACAAGCCAAGAAGTCAAGGAAATATAACAAACAAGGAACACTCACCTATTTACGTAAAACAATGTGCAAATATCCTTTCGGATATTACCTCAGTCACCGAGAAAACCTAAGAGTAAATGAGAAAGAATATTACAGTCTATCTAGCACAAACAAGTAAGTGAAATCAAAGAAAAACCGGCAAATGATAAGTAAAACGTATAAAGACGCCTTTATAGTGAAAAGGGGATATTTGGATCGGAGGACGAAAATATCTAGGGTTTCATAAACAAAATACAAAACTAACTCAAGCGGGTTATAAAATGTCCGGCGGAAAACACTTGGACCAAAGACAACTCGGACTCCAACGAGATAGGCTAAAAATATTGTTTTTTGAATCGTTTAGATAGTTCAAAATCAACTCATACCCAAGCAGCTAGTATAGACTAAACGTCATGATAAAATCATGTGAAAAGGAGGACAATACTACCTTACGTTCACACTTAAAACCTCACTTAAAAGTGGTTCACTTGTGGCCGAGAAAACCCTAAATCATACCTCTATATTTTGGGAAGTAGTAAGTAGCATTTGAAGTGTTAAACTAAAGAGGTATCATGTTTTAAAATGGAAAGCCGGTCATGGTATTGGCCAAACAAAAGTATACAAGTTCAAATAGAAACTTAGCCCTCGAGCGAAAATTTGGGCAGCACGCCCTTTGTATTTACCTATTTTTTCCAGCCATTTATGGCTTCATTGTTTTCGTCAATCAATCCCAAAGTTACACACAATATCATCTCATTTCAATAGCCATTCCATAGACTCAAAGTCATATAAGTACAAAAATTCAAGTGAACAACAAGTGCGGAAATGAGCTTTAGTAAAAGACAGATTTGATAGGGTTTTGCGGAAAGGACACATCCGAGGCTACGCTTATCGAATTGGTGTGAAAATTATACCATTTCGAAGCTAAGACAAAGTCCTACAACTTTCATGAAGATAACTTGGTCTAATTTCCTGTGTAACCTAATCAAATTCCAAGTTCACAGAACCAGGTTCCAACTAATCGGCTAAGTAACCGTACTACATTTAAATGGTCATATCTCAGGCTACCAAAGTCCGTTTAAGGTGTTCTTTGAGGCGTTTAAAAGCTAAGACAGATTAATAAAACTTTCATGTTTTGGAAAATGGCTAAATCTGCACGGATCATAGTGAATAAACACAGCCAAACGGATGAACTGTCTAAAACGGATCACTGGAAACATCCTAGGGCAGCGAGGGTATTTCAGTCTTTCATGTTTTATGCTAAGCCTAATTCAGCCTATAACATGATGAAATAAAACCAGATAGAACAAGGCTGAAATTTTCCAGAAATCTGGAATTTTGGGATTCAATGGAAACTTTCTTCATTTCTTGCCTCAATCCACCACCACAACCTCCTATATAAGCTTAGATACAACATATATCATCCATATAGCAAGTATAGGCAGAAACCATCAAACCCTAACTTACATATATCACCTTTAAAATCATCACAACAACTTGTATCACTACTAATCTAACCAAAACATGAATTATATAACAACTTAAACCAAAATAAAAGAACCAAAGCCATGGGTAGACCTTATACCTCAACAAATGAAGCTTGCAAGAGTAATACTTCACCTCCTCTTGGAATTTTTGTTTCCCCTAACTTCCCAAGTTCACAACTCACACTTTAATCGGTTTAGAATTTTGTTCCTCACTTGGATGGCTTAACTCAAGATGAAGGAAGTTTGTTTCTTGCTCTCTCTTTCTCCTCTCTTTGTCTCGGCCAAGCAGCAGAAAAATGAAGGGAAATTGAAGCCAACAAGATGATAAGAAGGTTGGACTTAGCTTGGTCAAGGAGCCTTAGGGGTGTGACACTTGCCACCACCAAAGCCAACAAAAATTTCTTTTTCTTTCCTTGCATTTTTAGCCCTAAATTTCGGTCAAAGCCAGCTGGAAAAAAGGAGATATTTTTCTCAAATATTAATGAACTTGTATGGTAAGAAAGTGGTGGTCAAGCGGTGTGTTCAATCGGTAGTGCACAGTTCACGTCGGTTCGCACCGTTTTTCCTTAAATCATACGTACTAGGGTTTTTACTTCCTATTCACTAACTTTTTATCATTTCTTCTAATCACATATTATTTCTCACCCAAAAGTCACTCTTAAGCACCAAATTTGATCCTCTCTCCGTACCGGATAATTACAGACGGATACACGAAAAACCCTATTTCACTTCGAATTGAAATCGGAAAGGAAAACCCTAACTTCCTATAATCATTGGCACTTTTTCTAGGGTGATTAAGTAGCAATATGGTATAGAATAATAATTTGTAACAGCCCCACCTTCCCCTAAGGTGAACCAAAGGGGTTAGCGGACTGCCTGCCCAGCTCTCGCCAGGACTAACGAGCAGTAACACGCGATCTAAGACGTTTCGGGAAAATAAAAGCGCGCTCGAACAAGCCACAAGTACCAAAATAACAAAATAAAAAAATGAAAACGATGAATAGTGCCTGGAACAGGGGAATCCGGCCGGAATCTGGCCGGATTAGCGGCCGGATTCTTGGCCGGATACTATCCAGTGGCTAACTTCCGGAATCAAAAATTTCCCCAAGCAATCCGGCCAGTTTCTGGCCAGATTCCTGGCCGGATTCGGTCCAGTGCTCTTCGGTCAAAATTTTTTTCTTTTGCCGTTTGAAAGCCGAATCGTTCCGAAGTCCAACCAAACATCAACCAAACATGAATACATTGAAATTCAACATTTACAACCACATTGGCATGTCAAAAGCTATTCATCATGGATACACATGTTCGGTTTGCCAATCAAAAGGTGAACCCAATACACATTAGGGTTTCATGCAAAGAGCTATTCAAAATAGACATATACATGGCTCAATTTGGCAACCAACAAGTATGATCCTTTCTTTCTCAAAATAGTCATTTTTCCTGTAAGGAAAACAAATGGAACGGAGTGAGCTAAAGCTCAGTGAGCAACCATCACATAATCAACAAAGATCACTTAACCTTAAACTTTCATCTCAAGTACGCAATTAAGAAATAAGACAAGTCGGTAAAAGGATACGGACGGCTCTCAAGAGCCCATTTCCACGCTTATATTCTTGATCCAATCTCATTGACTCTCCGTCAACGTTTATGAGTACCAACCGTAGAACCCACTTCACTCCCATCCCTTCCACCAAACATACCCCAACCGGGCCCGCACTCCAATCAGTAGCTTTTGGTAATACTCGAGTATACCGGAACCAAGAGTTTCATTACTACAAGATTCCCCAGTACAGTCCCCGTGGTATGTCAATTTTCACGACCAAGCCCTCGCCGACTCGATTCAATTGACTACCTACGGGGTTGAGCTCAGTAATACAGTAAGGCCGTTGGATATTCGTCCAAACGACACCAAATCAGTTTTCCATGAATGGAATTCAATATCTCATATAGCAAGTGCAGTATTTCAGTAAAACGGTAATCAGTCATTAACGGTATCACAAGGGGTGAGGGCGGTCAAGTACACCCTCACCTCAATCAATTCCAATAGCCAAATAAACCTTCAAGGCATCAAAATCACATAGAGCGAAGCCACATTGTAACATTCAAGTGAGTAGTATACTCACCACTCAAGTAGGTGATGTTTCAAGCGCCGTCGTTAAACGAACGTCGTGCACCACCGTCACTTCCTAGAACATGCAAACAAGTGCAATGAGACTCGATAACGAGTCATAAAGCAATGCCAATCACAACCCCAATAGGGTTTCATATACCTATATAAGCATAATAGCAAACCAGAAATTTCAGCAATGCACTAACGTGACCTTAACAAAAAAATAGTTTTCGTCCTCCTTTGGCGGTAATGGCACAAAATGCGCTACGCTTATCGGATGAGGGTGTAAGACCCACCATCTCGAAGCTAAAAGACAGGGCTACAACAATGTAGAAGGCCACTCAGTCCAAATCCTAGCACAACTAGGTCAAAAAACAGAATACCAAACCAGAACCGTCATTGCAGGTTTACAAATCACACTATGCTGTAATTGGTCCAACTCAGTCTATACAGGTCCAAATGCATTGATTCCAAAGGCATGCGGTAGCTACGACATCAAGATACATTTCATCAGAAGACACCAACATCCAAATCCAAAGCAATTCCAGTCAAAACAGACGATTACAAGCGCAGTTCGCACATTCTGATCACCCAGAACAGCAACAGTAAAAACGACATATCTCACTCTACACTACTCCAAATGACCTGAAATTTTACAGGAATCTCAAACACATCAATACCTACAATTTTCATGTTTTAAGAAAAGGACAATTCGGCCTCTAACCATATGATCCAAAACCGGACAGAAAAGGGGGTTATGAAACCCTAACTTTTCACATTTCAATCCAAACCCAAAATTGGTTGCAATTATCAATCATTCACACCTACTAGAGTCATAACCCCTCATTACAAACCATCATAAATAACCACAACCTCATTTTCACATTAAACCAGAAAATTCATCAATAAAATAAAAACTTCACCATATCATCCATAAGCAAGAAATAACTCACAAATTTCAGCACTATAGCCACCATTAGGCACAAATTAAACATCATTAAGTGTAGGAGGAAGTGTAGTCATCACTTACCTAGTAAACAAGAGAAGAGGAGTTGTAGAACACCTTAGCTTCTCCAAAAAACTTCACCAAAACACTCACTAGCACCAAATGGAAGAATTGTATGGAGTAGAAACAAGTTTAGGCAAGTGGTTTGGATGATTTGAGCTAGTTGGGAACTTGAAAATTGAAGAAGTTTTCGTCCTTCTTGAGCTTAAGAGGGCCGGCCAACATAGAGAAAGAAATGGTGAATTTTGAGTCAATTTTGAGATATTTAATCCAAGGGTAAGAAAGGTCAAAACAATGAATAGTGGTCTTAGGCTTCAACCACTCACAAGGTGACACTTGTCACTCATTAATGCATTCCTATCCCTTTCTTTTCCTCTCACATCAATCACTTCTCATCCTCCACTTATCTCTTAACACCCGATAAATTTCAACCAGTATCCGAAACTTAACCTTATTGGCCGAATTTTTCCGAACTTTTCGCACTAGTGGGGCCCACGTCCATTATATATCCGTAATTTCTCAAAAACTCTCCAATACTAGGAAAATCATCTAAAAACTATAATTACTCATAAAATTCACCAGGAGAATTTTCCTAAGCCAGAAAATGCAGAAAACATGCCATTAAAGGAAATAAACCCTAGGAAAATTATTAGGGAAAATACGGGTTCTCACACTCTCTCCCCCTTAAAAGAATTTCGTCCTCGAAATTCCTTATCATTGACTACTCCAGGATTAAATTGAGCATTATACTTAGCTAACAGATCTGTACCCCTTCACTGGCCAGGTTCAGTAAATTATTACCTTCCACGTCCTCTAATGGGTCAAAGACTTGATGTTGTTCTAAGGAGTACACCCGAGAGGACACTTTCGATCCATCATTGTCCCCCTTCGACTGGGCAGGGTTGGTCGTAGTTGGTGGCAGAGTCCCTTGCCGCTCGCGCAGGCGAGCTGGACAGTTAGCAATTTGATGTTCGGCACTCCCACAGAGCAAGCATTTTCCTCCTTTCTTCCAGCAATTGTCCTCCGAGTGGTTTAATTTTCCGCAATACCCGCAGGGTCCGCGTGCTGCAGAAACCGAGCCTCCTCTTGACGGGCTCTCTTGTGATACTCCCGGCATCCTTACTCCTCCCGTTCCCCGCCCAAACTTGGGAGGGGTACTTTCATCCCCCTGCCCCGAACTACTTCCAGGAAATCCTCTCTTTTTCGCCTGGAAGTTTTTCACCTGGAGCCTAGCATTCTCTACTTGTTGTGCCTTCTCCACTGCTTCGCTGAAGGCGTTAATTTGGGCAGCCGCGAGGTCCTTCTGGATTTCTACGTTCAGGCCCTGGACAAATCGCCGTATTCTTCGTTGCTCGGTCATGATGAGTTCGGGCGCAAATTTGGATAGGCGGGTGAACTGGCTCTCATATTCCGCCACCGTCTGAGTCCCTTGACGAAGTCTAATGAACTCGTCCTCCTTCCTCTCCTGGACTAGAGGAGGGAAAAACTTCGCATTAAACTCTCGAATGAAGTTCACCCAAGTCCTGGGTGTCTGCTCCCTTTCCCATTTCTGTCGGATTACGTTCCACCAGGAACGGGCTGCCCCCTCAAGCTGGAACACGGCAAAAGTCACCTGCCGTTCGTCAGGGTAGTGTAGGGCTGCAAATATATCCACTATCTTTTCAAGCCATCTTTCGGCAACGTCTGGGTCGGGTCCCCCAACAAACTTTGGCGGAGCGAACTTTCGGAATCGTTCGAGAGCTCTATCTTCGCCCTCGACATGATGGCCAGGGTTTCCGGGGTTTCCAGGGTTAGGGTTTGGGTTCTGGGCTTGTTGCTGCACTACTTGTGCTAGCAGGTTTGTCATTTGCTGCATAGCAGCAGCTATTTGCACATTAGGGTTTACTTGCGGTTCCAGATTGGGTCCAGTAGAGGTTTCCCCCGTACCCCTAACCGGTGTGGGTTGTCTAGTTCTGCGCCCACGTCCCCGACCACTCCGTGTACCTTCCATGAGTTTTACTTGGTCTAGGCAAGAATACTAAACCAAAGTAGTAACAAGGCATGTAAGTAACACTCAAAATTTTCACAATAACACATATTTATATAGTCCAAACAGGATCACAAACGTATATATACAAGCCAAGCAAGATCAAGCCACACACATATATACAATCAGTCGAGTCAAGTACAGGCAAGTCAGAAACAAACATAGACGATCCCCCGAGGAATGGCCTTTCTAGTTCACCAAATCCTTTCTAACCTAGGCCCTCATATCCTTCGTATCCGGGCGCAAGAATCCCATCTAAGATAATTCACAACTCGAGCCGGCCGGTCCCAAGAGTAAACCATCCTTATTAAAGATTCCTACCCGACATACATACCTAGCTTCCTCGAGTCCCATGATAATGATTCGTACACTTATCACATGCCCGGTTCATAACTTATGCTCAAACGAGCACTTAGACCTATTCATGAAATTAGGACCACAACACCACTTGGCCCAGTCTCACTCCGCGCAGAGACCACGCGAAGTGGCTCTGATACCACCTGTAACAGCCCCACCTTCCCCTAAGGCGAACCAAAGGGGTTAGCGGACTGCCTGCCCAGCTCTCGCCAGGACTAACGAGCAGTAACACGCGATCTAAGACGTTTCGGGAAAATAAAAGCGCGCTCGAACAAGCCACAAGTACCAAAATAACAAAATAAAAAAATGAAAACGATGAATAGTGCCTGGAACAGGGGAATCCGGCCGGAATCTGGCCGGATTCTTGGCCGGATACTGTCCAGTGGCTAACTTCCGGAATCAAAATTTTCCCCAAGCAATCCGGCCGACAATCCGTCCAGTTTCTGGCCGGATTCCTGGCCGGATTCGGTCCAGTGCTCTTCGGTCAAAAATTTTTTCTTTTGCCGTTTGAAAGCCGAATCGTTCCGAAGTCCAACCAAACATCAACCAAACATGAATACATTGAAATTCAACATTTACAACCACATTGGCATGTCAAAAGCTATTCATCATGGATACACATGTTCGGTTTGCCAATCAAAAGGTGAACCCAATACACATTAGGGTTTCATGCAAAGAGCTATTCAAAATAGACATATACATGGCTCAATTTGGCAACCAACAAGTATGATCCTTTCTTTCTCAAAATAGTCATTTTTCCTGTAAGGAAAACAAATGGAACGGAGTGAGCTAAAGCTCAGTGAGCAACCATCACATAATCAACAAAGATCACTTAACCTTAAACTTTCATCTCAAGTACGCAATTAAGAAATAAGACAAGTCGGTAAAAGGATACGGACGGCTCTCAAGAGCCCATTTCCACGCTTATATTCTTGATCCAATCTCATTGACTCTCCGTCAACGTTTATGAGTACCAACCGTAGAACCCACTTCACTCCCATCCCTTCCACCAAACATACCCCAACCGGGCCCGCACTCCAATCAGTAGCTTTTGGTAATACTCGAGTATACCGGAACCAAGAGTCTCATTACTACAAGATTCCCCAGTACAGTCCCCGTGGTATGTCAATTTTCACGACCAAGCCCTCGCCGGCTCGATTCAATTGACTACCTACGGGGTTGAGCTCAGTAATACAGTAAGGCCGTTGGATCTTCGTCCAAATGACACCAAATCAGTTTTCCATGAATGGAATTCAATATCTCATATAGCAAGTGCAGTATTTCAGTAAAACGGTAATCAGTCATTAACGGTATCACAAGGGGTGAGGGCGGTCAAGTACACCCTCACCTCAATCAATTCCAATAGCCAAATAAACCTTCAAGGCATCAAAATCACATAGAGCGAAGCCACATTGTAACATTCAAGTGAGTAGTATACTCACCACTCAAGTAGGTGATGTTTCAAGCGCCGTCGTTAAACGAACGTCGTGCACCACCGTCACTTCCTAGAACATGCAAACAAGTGCAATGAGACTCGATAACGAGTCATAAAGCAATGCCAATCACAACCCCAATAGGGTTTCATATACCTATATAAGCATAATAGCAAACCAGAAATTTCAGCAATGCACTAACGTGACCTTAACAAAAAAATAGTTTTCGTCCTCCTTTGGCGGTAATGGCACAAAATGCGATACGCTTATCGGATGAGGGTGTAAGACCCACCATCTCGAAGCTAAAAGACAGGGCTACAACAATGTAGAAGGCCACTCAGTCCAAATCCTAGCACAACTAGGTCAAAAAACAGAATACCAAACCAGAACCGTCATTGCAGGTTTACAAATCACACTATGCTGTAATTGGTCCAACTCAGTCTATACAGGTCCAAATGCATTGATTCCAAAGGCATGCGGTAGCTACGACATCAAGATACATTTCATCAGAAGACACCAACATCCAAATCCAAAGCAATTCCAGTCAAAACAGACGATTACAAGCGCAGTTCGCACATTCTGATCACCCAGAACAGCAACAGTAAAAACGACATATCTCACTCTACACTACTCCAAATGACCTGAAATTTTACAGGCATCTCAAACACATCAATACCTACAATTTTCATGTTTTAAGAAAAGGACAATTCGGCCTCTAACCATATGATCCAAAACCGGACAGAAAAGGGGGTTATGAAACCCTAACTTTTCACATTTCAATCCAAACCCAAAATTGGTTGCAATTATCAATCATTCACACCTACTAGAGTCATAACCCCTCATTACAAACCATCATAAATAACCACAACCTCATGATCACATTAAACCAGAAAATTCATCAATAAAATAAAAACTTCACCATATCATCCATAAGCAAGAAATAACTCACAAATTTCAGCACTATAGCCACCATTAGGCACAAATTAAACATCATTAAGTGTAGGAGGAAGTGTAGTCATCACTTACCTAGTAAACAAGAGAAGAGGAGTTGTAGAACACCTTAGCTTCTCCAAAAAACTTCACCAAAACACTCACTAGCACCAAATGGAAGAATTGTATGGAGTAGAAACAAGTTTAGGCAAGTGGTTTGGATGATTTGAGCTAGTTGGGAACTTGAAAATTGAAGAAGTTTTCTTCCTTCTTGAGCTTAAGAGGGCCGGCCAACATAGAGAAAGAAATGGTGAATTTTGAGTCAATTTTTGAGATATTTAATCCAAGGGTAAGAAAGGTCAAAACAATGAATAGTGGTCTTAGGCTTCAACCACTCACAAGGTGACACTTGTCACTCATTAATGCATTCCTATCCCTTTCTTTTCCTCTCACATCATTGACTTCTCATCCTCCACTTATCTCTTAACACCCGATAAATTTCAACCAGTATCCGAAACTTAACCTTATTGGCCGAATTTTTCCGAACTTTTCGCACTAGTGGGGCCCACGTCCATTATATATCCGTAATTTCTCAAAAACTCTCCAATACTAGAAAAATCATCTAAAAACTATAATTACTCATAAAATTCACCAGGAGAATTTTCCTAAGCCAGAAAATGCAGAAAACATGCCATTAAAGGAAATAAACCCTAGGAAAATTATTAGGGAAAATACGGGTTCTCACATAATTTCCAAATAATTTTCAAATAAAAGGAAATTTTCAAGAAATATGTAAGGAATTTGCAAGTCCTCACAGTTAAACTGGTTATCTGTATTTGTACCTTGTTACTTGAATGCTTGCTTATCTTGTACGAGACAAGGGTGTACTTTATCACACTCGTTCTCTGGCTTGTGTGACTTGTTACCTCTATATACTTGAACCTGTTACCTGTGCCTGTTGTGATGTCGTTTGGAAGTGTATCCAACGACCTTCTTGTTAAATTTGAGCTCAACCACATGGGAAGTCAAAGGAATTGAGCCAGCAAGGGCTTGGTCAAGGAAAATTGACAATCCATGGGTGTCGGTTCCTGGAAAATTTTAGGGTATTGGAGACTCTAGATTTCCGGTATACTCGAGTATTACCATTCATGTTTTTATTTGGCGTTCGGGCCCGTTGAGGGGGTATGATTGGTGGACGGAATTTGGCGTTAAAGTGGTATTCTACTGGACTGGTTCATTTATTTGAAAGTTGACGGATGGTCAACGTAGTTTGATCAAGTACTGCAATGGGGATTCGGCTCCTGAGAGCCGCCTATATCCTTTGATTTGTGGTGTTCATTCATTTCTTTTATTTGACGTATATATGTGCCTTAAAATAAAAATCTTATGATTTATGACTGTTTATACTTTTGGTACCTCACCGAGCTTTTAGCTCACCCCGTTCCCATTAATTTGTTTTCCTTACAGGAACAACTTTTGGAACCATGTTTTGAGAAGCGAGTAGAGCTAGTTAGACATTCATTTGCTCTATTGTATAGCTTCTCGGAAGTTGAAAACCCAAAATGTATTTTGATTCCAAGTTTTCCCCTTTTGATTTGTAAAGTTTACGAACGTGAAGTTATAAAAGTGTTTTCTCTTGTATACGTGAACTATTTTCTTTAGTAATGTATTTTCATGAGTGCTGGATAAAGTGTACATGTATCGGTTGTGGTCCGGTTGTGTACGAAAGTTGGACGTGGAAAAAAAAGAAATTTTAGAGGTTATTGTTCACTGAATCCGGCCAAGTTCTGGCCGGATACACGGCCAGATTTGCAGGGAATTTTTGATCCCTTTGAAGATACCTCTGCCTCCAATCCAGCCAGGAATCCGGCCAGATTCCGGCCGGATAGTGATGTGGCATTCACTGTTTATCCGCAGCTTGTTTTCTTTTTTTCATTTTCGCGACCGTCGAAGCGTTCGAGCGCTGAAATTTCATTCGGAATGGGTATCTTGAGTGTGATTAGCTTCGTAGTTCTGGCGAGAGTTGGACAGGTAGTCCGCTAAACCCTTTGGTTCGTCCTATGGGAAAATGGGGATGTCACACTTCCTTTGTACACAAAGATTGGTTGTATTTGATCAACTTGAAGAAGCTTGCTCTATGAAGTAATATTCAAGTTCAAGAGGAGTTTGGAACTTGGTTTGCTATTCTTTCCCTTTTATTTACTATCTTGCAAACACAAATTGCTCATCTCTTCTACTCACAAGCAATCTTGCTTTCTCATTAACTATTTCATTGAGTGGTCATCTAGAAAAGTGGGTAAATTTCATATTGAGCCAAAAAGTGTCTCATAACCTGATTAGTTTTTAATTTATCTAATTCACCTCCCCTTTTAGGTTGTTTCGATCCTTACAATGACAAATTTAATCTTTTATGCATTAAAAAAACAACCAATCAATATGTAAGATTGTTGAGCTTACATGGTCCGAAAACCAATCTGCAAAGTTCTCACAATGAATACGCTCAATGACATGTTTCCCAGCATGTGGATTTTGCTCCTCCACCATTTTATGGTGTTGGCTGCATATAGAAACTCACTAAGTATTCAACATATATAATATTTTGAATTGAAAGGAATTTACTAACTCAACATATGGCTTGATATGGTCATAGTTAAATAGCACATATTGATGTGCTTTTCTCAAAATTTCATTGCTGAAATTTGTTGGAGTTCCTTTTCCTAATGGACGACATGAATTGGAAAATACATTGAACCCTTCATTTGAGGTCTCGCCCACATCATCATTTCTACTTGTCCGATTAAACTTCGTTTCAACATAATCAGCTAGGTATAAGGAACAAAAATTCAAACATTCCTCAGCCAAATATCCTTCAGCAATGCAACCTTCTAGTCGACTTCTATTTCAGACGTAGGATTTCAAAGTTCCTAAATACCTTGACAAGGCAAGTTTTAATTCAGGTTAAGAATATTGAGATGAAGTTAATTATTAAAAATGTCAAAAATTTTCAAAATACTTCACTTAAATATTTCATGAGACCTTTCTATAGGATACATCCACCGATAATGAACAAGCCCTCCTATTTTTGCTTCACTAACCAAATGAACAGCTAGATGCACCATCACATTAAAAAAGGATGGCAGAAAAATCCTTTACAATTGACAAAGTATGATACCAATCTCTTTTCCCAAATGAACTAAATCTGCTGGATCCAAAACTTTGGAGCACACCTTGCAAAAATACCTGCTCAATTTGATCAATGAAGAGTGAACTGCTTTTGATAAAGTTCTTCGCAAAGCCATTTGGGAGAAGCAGTTGCATCAAAATATGGTAATCATGTTGATAAAGTTCTTCGCAAAGCTATTGGGAGAAGTTGTTGCATCAAAATATGGTAATCATGACATTTTAATCCAGAAATTTTTGGCGGCTTTACTTTAACACATCTAGAAATATTTGTTGTGTATCCATCTGGAACTTTTATCCCTTTCAAAATATCTCCTTTTCCTTCTTTTTCATTGTAAAGCAAGCTGGAGGCAGAACACTCCTACCATTTCCCTTCTCAATGGGATGCAATTCTAATCTTATACCCATATCACGAAGGTCAAGACGTTACTTTTTATTATCTTTGGTTTTTTCCAGATTCAATAATGTAGCCACAATGCTCTCTTCTCAATGTGCATAACGTCAAGATTATGACGTATCATATTGTCAAATCAAAGAAAATACTTAATTTTTTCCAATTAAATGGCAATTCTAGATTGTCACTAACTTTCTTCCCAAGTTTAATGCTATAACCAGCTAACTCATCTAAAATTGTAGACCCCAATAATCTTCCTGGTGGTTTTCCATACTTGACAGTTCCATTGAAAGATTTAGCATCTTTCCGAAATGGATGATTCATTTCCAAGTACCTCTGATGCCCATATAGCAATATTTTCCCCATTTTTGTAGATGCTGTGAACATGTGTATTTATGACATACATGACATGCAAGTTTTCCTTTAGTGCTCCATCCGGAGAGGATTGCATAACCTGGAAAGTCACTAATGGTCCATAAAAGTGCTGCACAAAGTTGAAAGTTTTCTTTTCTTGATGCATCATATGTATTCACTCCAACATCCCACAATTCCTTTAATTCTGCTATGAGAGGTTTTAAATATATATCAATATTATTTCCTGGTGCAAATGGACCAGGTATCAACAATGACAACATAAAGTTCAGTTGTTTCATAGACATCCATAGCGGCAAATTATATGGCATCAATATTACCGGCCAAGTGCTATGAGTTGAACTCATATTTTTGAATGGATTAAATCCATCTGATGCTAGGCCCAACCTCACATTACGAGAATCTTGAGAAAATTCTGGATTATGAAAGTCAAATGTTTGCCAAGATGGAGAATGAGCAGGGTGCCTCATGTTACCATCCTTAGTACGACCCTCGGCATGCCATCTCATATGGCTTGCAATTTTGGAGGACATAAATAGGCATTGTAACCTATGTTTTAGGGGACAATGCCATAAAACCTTATGCGGTATTTTTATTCCCTCACCAGTCGGATCATTTTCAGATTTAACCCATCTGGATTCTTTGCATGTTTCACAATGCTTTCTTCTTGCATCTACCCCCTAATACAAAGTGCAGTTATTCGAACATGCATCATATTTATCATACCCAAGTCCTATTTCCTTCATTAACTTTTCAGCTTCATAATAAGACTTAGGCAAACCATCCATCATATCTGGAAAGGCTTCTTTCAACAAATCAAGTAACATATCAAAAATTTTGTTGCTGACTTTACCAAGGCATTTGAGGTGAAGCAACCGAATCATAAAGGAAAGTTTTGAGAATCTTTTACATCCAGAGTAAAGCTTTTTGTTAGAATTATCAATTAGATTGTAAAATTTTTCAGCTTCTACATTGGGCAATTGGCTTTTGTATTCAGTTCCATCTATCCTGGTATGATCTTGTTCAGGAATTCCTAATGCATCATGAACCAAACCATGCATGTCATCAAGTTCATCCCGTACCCCATGTGAGATATCATGAGAGGTAGGTTTTGGTACACTAGAGTAAACAAATTCTCCATGAGCAGCCCAATGAGTGTATCATTTAACAAAACCATAAACTTTCAAATGAAGTTATGCATTCTCCCTAGTAATACATACACCACACTTACATTCTTTACATGGACATAATATCATCCCATTTATACTTGAATTCTAGAATGCATAATCTAAGAATTTTTGCAAACCATCCCAATATTATTTGCTTCATCTATTCTTTTGCATCCAAGTTTTACCCATATTCTGTAACCATGAAAAATTTAACCTTAAAATATACACATACATACATATACATATACATATATATAAGCAAAAAAAAGCAATTAAGAATAATATTAACAAAGAGCATCATGCATACAACAAAAAATTATTAGGATACCAAAAAGCTATTTGGAAGTCAACAAGAAGCTCACTGTTTGAGATAAAAGCACAAGACAGACCGAACCCCAAAGGTTTTCCACCACTAGCCATTTATCACGTGTCACCAAGTAAACAGTTTTTTACATGAATCAATGTTAAGAATAAAATTTGCATGTCATATAATATATCCATTGCAATGGCACTCCAGTTTAAAAAAGAAATTAAGAATCCGAATGACCAAAAGATGAAAAGGAACGTACATTATAGGTTCAAACAAATGAACAAATTTAATATCATATATGTAACTTAACCTAATTTCTAATAAAAAAGAACACAAGAATATAAGTTGGCTTGTACCTCTAGTGAAATCAATGTGCAACATCTTCAAAAGGATTTCTTTTCACAGATAGCTACCTTCAATTCAAACCTGTTGTGAAACATTAATGAACTTAAGTAAAATTTTGATAATTGTATAATACTTTGAATATGTGGTATACATACTTCTCTAATTATTCAAGAATAAAAATAACATCAGCTTGCAAATTTCTTGAAAAATATTTTAAAAAATGAGAAAGAACCAAAAATGCTGAATGATCTTTCCTAATTATTCTGAAGCAAACAGAACAAACAAATATAGAAGAGTTTTAAACTTATCTTTTTGAGATGCTGATCAATTGTTTATATCTATGATTAGCTCTCTTAAATTTTTTTGTCTAATTTGAGCATCGATTTTAATTTTCCAACTAAATTAGTGGCTATCCAAGGAATATTCTTTCTTTGTGTACATATATAAAAGCACCAACATATGCATGAAAATGATCCAAGACATGTACATTTTCCCCATTTGAACAGAAAACCACAAATGCAAATTATTCTCATTCAATTACATTTTTATGAAAAGCATCAGGATAGCAGGAATTTTATCTAAACTCAAGAAATAAAAAGATTGTATGTTCATGTTTGAGGGATTAACTTTGCTTCAGAAGTTAAAATTCAAAAACCCCTGTATTGGTGCCAATTATTTTTTTGGTAAACTAATTGCCATATTACCATAATATGAATCAAGTCTAGAAACTCAACTAGAACTCAAACAACTGTTAATAGTTAACTTTCTTCCCTAAACCTAAACCATCAAATTAAGAAAACATCCCTACCCTTAGTAAGGAAGAATTGCAATTTCTGACCATAATCATAATGTCAAGATGTCGCTTTTGATATTTCCGCACGGTCAATACCCGTCATGGTTCAAGTTTCGGAATTGCTCACTCTAAACGAGTAATGATAGAATTTAGCAAAGAACCTCTTACGCTTTCATTATTGTTTCAGTGCTCTATATTATTATTATATATATATTTCAAATTGAAGGATTGCAATCCTCCGTGGCATGAATAACTATTACCCATGCCTCAAACCTTCAATTTTACAAGACAATATCGACAAACAAATTGCAATTATTTACATAGGGCAGGCAAAGCATATGATTTTCAAAACCCATAATACACTTACCTTTTAACCGCTACACCATCATTCTCTTCCTCTGGTCAAATTGGAGTGCATCTAAAAACTCAAGATAGAAAGAGAGAGGGTAGGGATTAAAGAATGAAAAAAGAATGTAGGTTTGCAAGATTGATTTTGACGATGATGGATTTTGTTAATAGGGTCCCAAGGGTTTAGATTTGGAGAAGAAACTAGTGGAACTTTTTGGTGTGAATTGTGAGAGGCGGAGCTTTTAAAAGTAGTGTATTGGGCAAACTTTTAGTGAAGCGGCAAAATTTTCCTTGCCGCGTTCTTTTTTTCTTTTCTCAGTGCTTTCTCACCATTTCTTTTATACCAGTGACAAAACTACATCGTTTCTATCTCAATTTCCTATTACTTCTGCTGACATTCACAAGTAATGCCCTAATAGCTATTCTAATTTGACATATCAAATTTTTCAATTTAGAAAAAATAGAAAACAAAAAGCAATGGTACTTGGTTCATGTTATTTTATTATGACACTCATTTTTTATATCTTCATAAAAGATTTAAAATGACACTTACAAAAACGTGTCCTTATAGGTATGTCATAATAAGACTTTTTTCTTATAGTGGGGGCTGCTCAAAATCTGGGAGCAATCTCGGACTTTAACGCAGCAATTTCTCACTACTACCTCCAAGAGATACCATACACTAGGAGCTCACACACATGGTCAGGGATTAGAGCAGGGGTGCGAGTTTGGAAGCACCTAGATCGGGTCCTCGTCAATCAGCCATGGTCAAATTTTCTGCCCAATACAATTGTCCGACACATCAACCGTTCCACTTCGGATCACTCCCCATTGTTAGCCACAATACGGTCATTTGACACCGCTAGACCAAAGCCCTTTAAGCTTGGAACTTTCAAGCTGAAGAGGTTGAAAACCAAGTTGTGGTAGCGGAGTAGGTAGCAGTTCAAGGACATCTTCCAAGCTGTATGACAAAACGAAATCGATATGCAGCAAAAAGAAATTCTGTACGACACTCAACCCATGGATGAGGCGAGAAGTGAATTGCATTGCGTGCAAGCTCGCCTACTCCAAAGCTTGAGAGTACAGGAAGAATTTTGGAAACAAAAGGCAAGAACGAAGTGGTTAACGGATGGCGACTGCAACTCAAAGTTTTTCCACGCTTTGGTTAGGGACAAAAGATCGAAACTCGCAATACATAGGATTAAAACCGGGCAACAGTATGGATCGAGCCAGAAGAGCAAATAGCACAGGAAGCTGTTAATTTTTTCCAACAACTTTTAACTACAGAGGAGGTAAGGGAAGTCAATGTTTTAGTGCAGGGCATCCCCCAGCTAGTATCTACAGACCAAAATGAGGAACTGCTGACAGGATTTTAATATATGTACAAGTTAAGAAACCGAATTACACCCGTTCACTGCAAGTATACAGGTCAACTAGTAGTTTAGGGTATATATCGGGTCGATCCCACAGGGAAGAGTGAACAATTACCGGTATTACTAAAGCTTCTCTATTATTTAGACTATCAACGAATTATAACAAATTTAACCTACTGAAATTATACAAAATAACAAATAAAAGCTCCTTAGGTTGTGGTATCCCTAACTACTTATGCAAGTGCTATATTTGGATCATTGAGTACTACATCTAGGCTAGTTATGGTGTAATTTCCTTATGTACTTGAATCCTACTTTCGTAGTGAATCAATTATACTTATAACTAATCCATACCTATTCTCATGGTTATGAAATTAGCTACAAGTTCATTTCTTCAGTGAAATTACATGAAATTAATCACTAAAAACCACATAGGTGCACATCTACTTTCGTGAGTGTACTCCCTATGTTTAGCACTTCTTGAACTAGTGTTAAATCTCAATTTTCATTGCAGAAACAACACCTTAGATAATCACAATCAATGGTACCAGATTAATCATGATTTAAAGAGCCAAAGTGCTAAATAACTTGCTCAAATCATAGCAATCAAATAACCAAATAATAAACACTACCAATTATAGAAAGTTCAACCAAACCCAAGGTATAAACTTTAGAGATACATAATAAACTCAAAATCCAGAACTTGTATATTAACTAAACTTGGAATCAAGTACAAAAGATAAAGATTTGGAAGGAATACAACCCTTGTCACATGAACTTTCTTCCTTGCCTTCTTCATCCTCCATCTTCTTCTTCATCTAGCTAATAACAAGAATGGATGAACTATCTTACCCTATACTAAGCTAAATAAACACTAGGAAGATGAAAAGAGCTACATTTCTGCAACTTCAAGCTTCTCTCGTATGTCTTCTCTCTATCTTCCCATCTTGCAATGAATTTCGCTATTTGAAGATGAAAGTTGGTCAAGAAATGAGGCCTCCACCTTCCTTTTACAACTGGGAATGTTTCTCACATGTCTAGTATCACATGTGAGTTGGTAGAGGTGAAATTGAGTTTTACGCATACATAACAGCCTTTTCAGACCACAATCCGGCCAAGAATCCTGCCAAATTCCGGCCGGATTGCTACAGTGACCATTTGGTCACTTCTGGTTTAATTTCCAGCTCTGCTCCGATTTTGCATCAACTTCCACTGAACGTTTATTGATGATAAAAGCTAATTTAGCTCTTGACCAAAACATGAAACGTGTAGCCCTTTGAGTTAGCTTTCCAATGAATCAAGAATCACCTCATTTGGATCTGTGTAGGCTGAGAAATGACTGAAATACCCTTGCATGCTCATTGCCCTATTTCAGCTTCGACCAAATAAACTTGGCTACTGTACTTCGGCTTTTTGACTTGGAAAACCTTTAAACTGGATTCAGATGTCTTCACCAAAGTTGTATATCTATCTCTTATATTTAAATTGGTTCAAGAATCATCTTAATCCGATCACTGTAGCTCAAGTTATAGCCAAAATACGAAAATGTGTCAAAACTGTCAAAATGCACAAAATCCCACTAAAAAGTGATAAAAACCTCATTTAATCACTTAAAAGCATTTTTCACCAATTATAGCCAAAATGATTCATTTTCTTCCAATAATATAACTAAAGTGACTAAAAATAATATAAAATATCATGCATTTATTACGTAAATTAGTCACTTATCAAACTCCCCCACACTTAAATCATTGCTTGTCCTCAAACAATCCACTCATAATCAACTACAATGATTCAAGAGGTGAAACAATAGATGCATTTTTGTCAAATTTAATTCCTCAAGACTTGGAAAATAATCATTATACAATTATTCAATTTACACTAAATACTCATAATATCAAGTAAAGGAAAGATAATTATACCCTAAATTTAACAAGTTAAACTTAATCTCTCACCCTAACTTAATTTCACAAATAAACAAATCACATAGTCAATTTATAGCCTTCCTCCTCCTATATCATCTTTTTCTCAAAATTTACAACTAAGAGGGATTTATTCACACTAATTTTACTTAAATAGTGAGAATGTCTTTTGACGCGAAAATCGACACTTTTAGGTGAAAATCCCCGGTTACTCAACATTTCACTTATTCGAGTTGCTATGCATACTCTTAATTCAAATACCTTTTTACGCGAAAGTTGACATTTGTAGATGCCAACCCCCGGTTACTTGGTACAAGAATCATAGGAGTAGAACAATTTTTATTTACTTTCTTTTCTTTTCTTTTTTATTTTTTCTCTCTTTTTTTTCTTTTCTTTATTTTTCCCTCATAGAAAAATATATAGAAATAATCAAAGGAGGAGTATAACTTTTATCGACTATATCAATCACTTACTTGCAAACTTAAGTAAAGAGAAGAAATCTCATTATACATGTAAAATTTATAGATATAATTTTCCTCACTTTACCAAATATACTTTCTAAAATGCAAAATTTCTAATTGCATAATAATCATTTTCAAGTTAAATGAGGACTAAACCTTCCAAAATACATATAGAGTTTCAACAAATGGAAGAATCAAATACTTAAGGTTGGAACAATTTAGCCCTTTTTGCACAAAAATGCAAAAATTTGAAGAAGTTTGGGCCATAATGAAATATTGGAAAAGATTTTATAAAAATTTTGGCAGAGTTTCCCCTTATAAATGGATGAAACTCCCTGCCAACAAACCCAATTTCAAGCAAATTATCCACATGGCAAAATTTTCAAGTACAATTCCAACATTTATCCGCATTTAAATCCACAAAATATCATCACATGACATTAAAATGCAAGTCCAGTATTTTTCTCCCCCACACTTAAACTTCACATTGTCCTCAATGTGAGAAAAGAAAAATAAATAAAGAGTAAAAGAAAATACTGCTCAATTGAACTTGCGCAATCCGAATCCATGTCCACGTGATGAATTTCCAACCTTAAGTAGTCCGAATCACTAACACCACAACAGAGATAAATATCACTTGGATTAGTTCACACAACAGAAATAATGAAAACCACTAAAAATTAAACATCATAAATACTACAGAAAATAAAAGAAAAACTAGTGGCAATGTCACGAGGTGACGAGCACTCTCTCAAGTAGTCGCTTGGTCAGATGAAGATGGTGGAGTCGGAGGAGCTTCAATACCCAACTTGGTCTCGATGCGACGAAGACGCTCGGAGTTCCGTTTGTTCTCTTGGCGGCTCTTCTTCACCTCAGCCTCGACGCAAAGCAGCTTATCCATTATCATCTTCAAAAACGACCGAGTGTCCTGAGGTGAGGATGGATGACGAGAGGAAGACGGCTCAGTTGAGACCGGTGGGGTGGTTGCTTCAACCCCTTGAGCTCCTTCAATACGTTCAATCTCAGCTTCCTCCTCGTGCCGAATGTCTCCTTGAGCACCTTCTTGATTCGAAGGACCACCTACGTTTTTACTTTTCAGAATGAACCTGTAAAAATCCAGTGTAAAGACATCCTTCTTCTTGAGACCCGTACCTTTGAAACTTCAAGGTCAAAAATCGAGGATATGGGAAAGCATGTTTGATGTCGTTACTGCGAACCACAGCCCACATGTGGTTGGTGATAATGCTTCCCAATGGAATGCCTTGGATGTTATCTAGACCATGCTCCATTTTATCCAAGAAATAGATGTCGCTTGTGCTCGCCTCATTGGTTCCACTCGCCCTCGGAATAATGTTGGAGGAAAATAGTAAATAAGAAAACGTTGCGACTCCGGAAATGACGAAGTCAATATGGAATATCGCCTAGTCGTCCTAGTAGCTTTATACTCAACCCCCAAGCGTACAAGTGCCTCTAGCATGTTCCAAGAGTCCAAATCGTTGGGTTTGAAGGCTTTCTTCAAATCTACCTTATACCCCACATCCGAAACATGAAGATAGCTTTCCAAATCAGCTCTATGGACTCGAACTTTTCTCCCTCGCACCGTACTAGTAATCACCTCTGTGTCGTATTGAAACATTTTTTTGTCCTCCACATTCGCGTAGAATTCTCGGACAAGCTCCTCATAATAAAAGTTGGGGATGTTAAAGATGTTTTCCCATCCCAACTTGGCAAAGAAGGCCTTGAGATGGTAGACCTCCTCAACATTCGGAGTGACATCCTTTTCCACCAATACCCTAGCTCCTCTCCTAGTATTGTACCAAGCTTCATTTTCGGCGGAAATGAAGCGTGACTTATCATATGGGACTTCCTCCTCTTGTTCCCCTTGTGCCTCTTGTTCCTCTTGTTGTTCTTGTTGTTGATTCTCCTCCTAGGATGATGGCTCGTGTGAGGACTCACAAAAATTTATTATTTTAAAATCCATTTCAAGCTTATTTAAATATTTAATTGCTCATTTATTCCGAATATTATTTTCTAACCTCTTTAAACTTAAATACATAGATTTATAGCTTCGTTATATTTTTAAAGTGACTCGTTTCAAAGTTTAATTTTTGGAAGCTCGTTAATTGAAATTAGTGAATACGCGTTTGGAGTCAATAATCGATTCGAGGATACAATGAGCTTGGAAAATTAGAGATTTGCAGGATGGATTTAAAATAGGTATTTTTATGTTTAAATACTCCAGTGAAAGTTATTAGTACTATCGATATAAGAAATTCTAAGAGGTTTCGCTTTATCGCGCTTAAATTGGAAATACGCGTTTTCACACGCGCGATTTAATTGAGGGACTTTAGACCCTTATTTTGGGATGATTAAGAGTGAATAATATTTATATGAATATGGGTGCATTAAAGGTTTAGTGCACTAGTGAAATAAACTCGAGAGGAATCGAACACAAAGCGCGCGCATACGCGCACTATTTGCGGTTGACTTTGGTGCACCAAACACTTAACCTTTAAGTTACCTCTAAGGAGCTAGTCCATCAGATTTTTTTGCCCTCTCTTCCCTCTCTCATCAGCCAAGCAACACAAGAGAAAAGAACACTCCAAGCTCCAACTTTCTTCTTCAAATTCCTCCGTCAAACTTCCTCCAATTCACTTCAAATTTTAATCACATCTAGCTTAATACTTGGAGAGTTTAACTAGCTAAGAAAAGGGGCAGCTTTTCATGGTATTTCTTGGCCAAGAGGGGACCGAAAATCCTGCCTTTGTTCATTACACAAGTAGGTAACGATCCGACCATCAAATTTTGGTTTATGGAAGTAGAATTACACATATAAACTCTTGCATGCATGTGGGTAGTCTTGTTTATGATGGATTTTTGTTTGGTGGGCTCTATGAACTCCCACCTTTGATGGAAGGACTGATTTGGTGATTGATGATGAACATAATGTTGGTTTAGTGCTTATTATACTAGAAATGAGCGATGCTATGAGTAAAAACTCAAATGAGGTGCAATGGGAAAAAGTGACCATTTTGCCCCTGGTTTGTTCGACCACTTTTGTGCAAAATTTTGAGGTTCTAATGGCTTGTTTATGTTGTTTACATGTTATATTGATTGTGTAAAAAGTTTCATGGAAAAATAATATGATTTGGTTGGTTAAATGAAGTGATTTCGAAAGTTTAGAAAACTGGAAAATGATTCCCATCACTACCCAGACAGTCATCTTGTTTCGGCTATAATTCATCGCTCCGATGTCGGAATCGAGTGCCGTTTCCAGAACTGGAAGCTAGACATTCCCAGCTTTCACGTTCTGGTTCCTCTCGAGTGACCCAAACCATTCGTTTAAAAATTGCTGTCCTGTTTCGTTTGTCACTGGGAGGCAGATTATGAACTGCGATTTGATGCTCACATATGAGCTGGTTATGGACAGATTTTGAAAATGGTTTCTTCTGAGAAAATATAACCTTATGAGTCTATTTTCTAATGCCATAAACCACGCTCAATTCTCAGTTGAATTGAGTGATTTATGATCGAAATTCAAAACTGACTTTGTGAACGAAAACAGAGTTTTGGACAGATTTGAAACTAACTATGATTTGGGACTTGTTATCCGAAGCTTCTTAGTGTAAATCATCTATCGAATGTACCTTGAACACATTTTGGACATTTCCTACTGGAATGAACCATGTTTGAGATGTCCCTTGACCAAATGTTTGGAAATGGCAAAACGGAAGTTCAAAGGCAGCTTAGCCTTAGAATTTCTTGTGATTTCAACGGTTTTGTTAACCCACTTTCTGTGCTTATTTCTCCATGAAATTTGGTATGGGAAAAACCCTTATATGGTAGTATTATATTACTAATTTTTGTGTCATTCCGAGGCCGTTTCATGATTCAACTAATTTTCCAAAGTTCATGACTTGATGTTGGAAAACCCTTGTTTAGCAAGGAAATTTGGGTAACTTTGAACTAACGTATCTCGGTGCTCAAAACTCCGATTTTCATTCTGCTTACTTTATTTTAAACCTTGTTTGTAACTCTAATTGAGTTCTAAATTTCAAAGACTGGTTAGCAATGGGTGAATTTTGTCAAATTTCCAAAGTTGGCCAAAAACCAACCCCGAAAGCTATCTTCATGTTCAAAACAGCAACTTTGAGCCAATTTTTGAATACTTTCCATCTGGAATCATGGAAAATTGTATTGTATAAACTTTTAGTACCTTGGAAGAAGTTTCCAACGGTACCAAGTTTTCCAATTTTTGACTTGTAAAGCGTGAGATACGATTTTTCTAATGTATCATACCAAAACTGAAATTTTCCGAATTTCAAGGAAATGGAGTTTTTCAAGTACTCCTTATTTCTTCGATATTACTTGAACGTTTTATACTTGATCTCCAAGATGAAAACTAAATTTCTCTTGTACTTTGAAACCCCACTTGAGAGCCTCGATTTAGAAAAATTTAGGATCGTTTCACGAGACTTTCTAAGATTGTACTATGGTACGATCTTCTTTAATAGTAGGGGTTTGTGAATTATAGTCTATTATTATTTGCTCAGGCACACACGAAAACCTTCAAGAGGATCCCACAGTGAACGCCTAAAGCTCCGAGGGACATTTCTTTCTCATTACTTATATTGGTGAGTGTCAAGTGTATGAATACTTGATACAAATTTAATTGTTATGATTGTTTGGATATTTTGAAAATAGAGGGGAGTGTGTACTTTACCGCACTCGTTCTTATTTGAAATAAATGACTCAGGATTCAAATGTACTAAATGATTTATGAATGACTTAATTGAATGAAATGAGATGATTGAATGATTGAATGAAATGAAATGGTATGCTATGGCTGCATACCTGGTTGAAGTGAATTTTCTCAACTCTCAAATGTAAATGGGGAACGCCCAAAGTCATAGGCCGACCCTGAACTCGAGCCAGCATGGGGTTGGTCGAGAACCTTGGCGAGCCATGAGATAAATAAGTTCGACCTAATGAGAGGTCTTGCTTGGCATACTCGTCGAGTATCGCCTTATAATTGTCTTGCGGGCCCGGGAGGTGCACGGTGGATGGAGGGAAGTAAGTGGTGATCTACGGAATGGAAATACCGACCCGGTTGACGGAGTGTCATCGCGAAAAGATATATGAATAACATTGGCAAAGCAAGTGGAAATTAGCTTCTGAGAGCTCCGATATCCTTGAATTGTTTCTGTTTACTTTTCCGCTCGGATTGTTATTTATTGCAATATTGTTGCTTTACTTGTTAAATTGGGGTTGTTACTTGAACAATGTGCTTGCATGTGTGTTCTTGACCTCACGAGTGTTTTGCTCACCCTGTAGATTTGTTTTCCTTAACAGGATTTGGGCTTGGAGTGAGATTCAGAGGAATTTTTCTTTTGTGTACTCTTGTAATAGGGTTCCAACTCTTTTGTCTAGACTTTTGGGATATTATATATTTTGGGCTGTATTATGGAAACCCGATGTAAGGATTGGATGATTGTTATATTTCGTTAAGCTTGAACGTTTCCGCACTAATTGTATTTATCTTTTCTGGTTGTTGACTTCTAGCACCGCTATAAGCTTGAATGGTGATTGCTTGAGTCCCGGCGAGAGTTGGGCAGGCGTCCCGCGGATACCCTTCGATTCATCTTAGGGAGAAGTGGGGGCGTCACAGTTGGTATCAGAGCTCTAGGTTAGAGATCTATATGGGAGACATATTAGATACTCTACCCTTAAGACCTGAGACCGGATAATTAAGTTATACCTTGAGAGGTACTTGGGGCAAGTTAGTGATTGGGTTAGGCATGTATAAACGACATCCGAACTAGGTAGTGATTAAATTTCTAACTCAAAAAGTGCTATTATTTTGCAGGGATGGAAAATGGAAATGGAGTTCCGGCAGCTAACGGGAATGGCCATGCGAATGGTCATGTAGTGCCTCCTAGGCCTATCTACTGCCGAGCGCTAGGTGAGGGAGCTCGAGTACACTATTCCCCATCTGACAGATATCCCCGATGTTCGTGTAGGTTGACCTTTGCCTACCCGAACCACCTCGTGCTTGCTTTGGACGACGAGCGTCGTCAGTTAGTGGATCTTAACTGGGATTTACAGGCAGAGGTGGACGAGTTTAGACAGATGGTTAGCGCTCAGGGAGAGAGGATTCTGGAGCTCGAGGAGGTACTGGAGGGTGAGGTGGCCACATCTGCTGTGGTTCGTGAGGAGCTCCAGAGTACTAGGGCTCGACTCGCTAGGTTGGGAGAGGAGGTCCGTAGTCGGGCTTCCGACATCTTGACTGATACTTCTAGATTGGTGGATGAGGCGATAGAGGTAGTTCCGAGCCCTGATCAGGAGGAGGATCCTGAGGAAGAGGTTCCACCCGATAATCCTACTGTGAACTAGGTCTAGATTGATTGACCTTTCTTTTGACCCTTTTGACTAGTACAGCTAGAATTACCAGGGGTGATGCTAAGTGCTGAGGCCATTGTATTTTGCATGACTGTGTGGCCTGCTTTTGAGGCACTTGCTTTTACTTTAGTCTTTTGTGACTAAAAGTACTCTTGTTGCACCTGTGTGCTATATTTTTTTGATTACCCCATGACTTGCTAATTGTATGAACTTGATATGCTAATGAATGTAAATTATTGTTATTTTCAATATTTTCTTGATTGGTTCCTGTTTTCTGCTTTGCATCGCATAATTGATTTATTTCTTGCACTAGGCACGCCTAGGTTATGAAAGGACTAAGACGTGGTCGATGTCGTGGGCGAGGAACTAGACAGGCCCAACCCCAAAGGGATGACCAGGGATCGGTAACTGGACCGACTCAAGGACAGGAAAACATTGAGGGTAATCAAGTGGCTACTGCCATTAATAGGATGACTGATATCCTAGAACGCTTAACTGATAGACCAGGTCCTGGACCATTTAACCAACCTGGGGGATAGGAAAGAGGGGAGGATAGAGCCTTAGAGAGACTCTTAAAGTTCAACCCGCCTAGGTTTTCTTAGTGAACCCGATTCTGAAATTACGGAGAATTGGTTAGAGAGGATGACCAATATATTCGCCGCCCTACACTACACTGAGGATAGGCGAGTGAATTTCACTGCTTTCTAAATTGAGGGAGTAGCTCGTGCTTGGTGGGATATAATAAAAGGAAAATGGGAGAGAGCTCAAACCCCTTGGACTTGGGAGAACTTCACGAGGGAATTTAATGAAAAATTTCTTCCACCCTTGATTCAAGAAAAGAGAGAGGATGAATTTATTAAACTGAAACAAGGAGCCCTTAGTGTGGCAGAGTATGAAGGGAAGTTCACTAAACTTTCTAAGTACGCTCCTGAACTAATAGTCAATGAACGGAAGAGGATTAGACGGTTTGTACATGGACTTAATGTGGAAATTCAGGAGGGCTTATCCGCAACCCAAATTTCTACTTTTACTGAGGCTTTAGAGAAGGCACAAAGGGTTGAGTGTGCAAGACTGCAAGTGAGGGACATTCACAATAGAAAGAGGAATTTCTCTAGCTCTGCGTCTGGGCAGGCTAGTAAGAGTTCACAACCTTCCAAAATGGGAAGAGGAATGGGAGGAATAAGGGCCACTGGAGTTTCTAGGGGAGTTTTATCCAGAGGAAGTCGCAATAGACCGGCTCAGGCTAGAGGAGCACTTTCCACTGGTTCCGCTGTGACTCCTCAAGTTACTTGTGGATACTGTGGTAAATCCAACCACTCTGAAAATGACTGTTGGAGGAAGTTGGGGAAAAGTTTGTTTTGTTGTAGTGTTGAACATCAAGTCACCAACTGTTCGAAATCACCAAAAACAGGAGGTAATCCTCAGAGACCAGAAAAGTCAACCTCGAAGCAGACCAGTGCCGAAGGAAGTCGACCGAAAGTACCGGCTAGAGTTTATGCATTGGATTATCAATAAATCCCTGAAGCGACTGAAGTGGTTGAAGGTACAATTCCAATCTTTCATCGTTTAGCTAGAGTTTTAATTGGTTCGGGTGCAACACATTCTTTTGTAAACCCTAATTTTATGAGTGGGATAGATTTGAAACCAATTAATTTACTGTATGATCTGGAGGTTAAAACACCTACTGGGGATCAAAGTTTAACTGCTAACCTGGTGTATAGAGACTGTGGAGTCTGTGTTGGGGAGTGAAAATTATTGGCCGACCTGATAAGTTTAGCCATTAAGGGATATGATGTGATTTTACGAATGGATTGGCTAGCCCGTTATAATGCCCAGTTGAACTGCCGAACAAAGATTGTAGAATTGTGCATTCCAGGGGAGGCAACCCTGAAGTTGGATGTAAGGGGTAAATTGGCTTCGTCTGCACTTATTTCCGGGATTCGGGCTAGAAAATTATTAAGCCAAGGAGCTCAAGGGTATTTGGCTTTTCTTATTAACACCCCTAGTGATAAGGTGAGTTTGGAAGACGTGCCTGTAGTGAAAGACTTTCTAGATATTTTTCCTGAAGAGTTAGAGTCTTTACCCCCAGAACGGAAAATATCTTTTAAGATTGATGTGACTCCGGGAGTAGCACCTATCTCTAAGACACCATATCGGATGGCACCAGTGAAATTGAAGGAATTGAAATTGCAACTACAGGACTTGTTGGATAGGGGTTTTATAAAAGAGAGTGATTCTCCGTGGGGAGCCCCGATTTTGTTCGTAAAGAAAAAGGATGGGAGTTTAAGACTATGTATAGACTATAGAGGCTTGAATGATGTCACAATTAAGAATAAGTATATGTTGCCCCACATCGATGAATTGTTTGACCAATTGCAAGGGGCGGTAGTATTTTCGAAGTTGGATTTGAGACAGGGTTATTACCAATTGAGGATTTTGGAGAAGGACATACCCAAGACTGCTTTTAACTCGAGGTACGGGCACTTTGAATTTGCAGTGATGCCATTTGGGTTAACTAATGCTCCTGCAGCTTTCATGGATATAATGCATAGGGTTTTTAAACCTTATCTGGATCAATTTGTGGTGGTTTTCATTGATGACATTTTAATGTATTCTAAGAATGTGAAAGATCATGAGAAACACTTGAGAATTGTTTTACAAACCCTGAGGGAACACCAGTTATATGCTAAGTTTAGCAAGTGTGAGTTTTGGTTAAAAGAAGTGACTTTCTTGGGACACATAATTTCTAAGGATGGGATTAAAGTGGATCCAGCTAAAGTTGAAGCTGTCTCGAAGTGGAAACGACCGGAAAATCCTACTGAGGTTCGGAGTTTTATTGGATTAGCAGGGTATTACCGGAGGTTTATCAAGGATTTTTCTAGAATTTTTGGACCAATGACCGAGTTGACCAAGAAGAGTGGGAAGTTTATTTGGAGTCCTAAGTGCGAAGAGAGTTTCCAGGAGTTGAAAAGACGTTTAACCAGAGCCCCGGTATTAACTCTACCAAATGGAACGGATAGTTTTGTGGTTTACACAGATGCCTCTAAGGAAGGATTGGGATGTGTTTTAATGCAAAATGACAAGGTAATAACATATGTCTCTAGGAAATTGAAACCGCATGAAGGGAATTACCCGACCCATGACTTAGAATTGGCAGCGGTGATATTTGCTTTAAAGAAATGGAGACATTACCTGTATGGAATGACATTTGAGGTTTTTACTGATCACAAAAGCCCTATGTACTTATTTTCACAAAAGGAACTGAATTTGAGGCAACGTAGATGGATAGAATTTCTAGAAGATTATGATTGCACTATAAAGTACCATCCAGGAAAGGCCAATGTAGTGGCCGATGCTTTGAGTTGTCAAGTGCAAATGGCTGGGTTGATGATTAAGGAACTCCATTTGTCGGAGACAGTTAGTTATTGGAACCCTCGATTGGAATCGAGAAAGGTCATTTTGGGGAATATTGTAATAAATTCCACTTTGTTGGAACATATCAAAGGATCTCAAGAAAAGGACATTGAAGTGCAAAAATGGTCGGAAAAATTTGAAAAAGGAGAAAAGTCAGATTTTAACCTGGGATCGAATGGTATTTTGAAGTTTCGGAATCGGATAGTGGTGCCAAAAGATGAGGAATTTAAGAACGAGATTTTAGAAGAGGCACACCGATCGAAGTTTACAGTACATCTTGGAGGAAATAAAATGTACCAAGACTTGAAGAGTCTGTATTGATGGGAGAATATGAAAAGAGAAATTGCCCAATTTGTTCAGACTTGCTTGGTTTGTCAACAGGTTAAGGCCGAGCATCAGAAATCATCGGGACTTTTACAACCGTTGGAGATACCTGAGTGGAAATGGGAAAATATCACCATGGATTTTGTATCAGGATTACCGAGGACACAAAGAGACCATGATGCTATTTGGGTGATAGTGGATAGACTGACCAAATCAGTTCACTTTCTCCCGATTAACATGAAGTACCCATTGGAGAAGTTAGCTAAGCTATATCTAGATGAGATTATCAGGTTACACGGAATCCCCGTGAGTATTGTGTCCGATAGAGACCGGAGATTCGTATCAAGGTTTTGGCAAAAGATGCAAGAGGTGTTAGGGACTAAATTGAATTTCAGTACCACTTATCATCCTCAAACCGATGGACAATCTGAGAGGACAATCCAAACTCTTGAGGATATGTTGAGGATTTGTGTTCTGGATTTTGGGAAAAATTGGAGTAAGTTTATGACTCTGGTGGAATTTGCCTATAATAATAGTTTTCACTCCTCTATACAAATGGTTTCGTATGAAGCGCTTTATGGTCGGAAATGTAGGTCTCCGATTATTGGGATGAAGTAGGTGAACGGAAGATTTTAGACTCGACTACAGTGTCTTGGATTGAAGAAGCTAATGAAAAGGTAAAGTTGGTACGCCAGAGAATTCAAACCGCACAGAGCCGTCAAAAGAGCTATGCGGATAATCGGAGGAAGGATTTGGAATTTGCGGTTGGAGATCTAGTCTTTCTTAAGATTACGCCTTTGAAACCAAGTTTGAAGTCTGGAAAGGGAAAGAAACTACAACCGAGGTTTGTAGGGCCTTATAAGATTACCCAACGCGTGAGGAATGTGGCATACAAGTTGGATTTGCCAACGAGTCTATCTCGAATTCACAATGTGTTCCATGTGTCTATACTTAAGAAGTATCATCCAGACCCCTCTCACATTTTGTAACCGGAAAGTATTGAAATTGATGAAACTTTGACCTATGAGGAGAAACCGGTGAAACTTCTGGATAGGAAGGTGAAAAAATTGAGAAACAAACGGATACCGTTGGTGAAAATGCTTTGGAGGAATCATGGAATAGAGGAAGTTACTTGGGAGGTCGAAGAAGCAATTCAAGAAAAGTATCCAAACCTGTCACCAATCAAGGTAAATTTCGAGGACGAAATTTTCTTAAGGTGGAGAGGATGTGAGGACTCATAAAAATTTATTATTTTAAAATCCATTTCGAGCTTATTTAAATATTTAATTGCCCATTTATTCCGAATATTATTTTCTAACCTCTTTAGACTTAAATACATAGATTTATAGCTTCGTTATATTTTTAAAATGACTCGTTTCAAAATTTAATTTTTGGAGACTCGTTAATTGACATTAGTGAATACGCGTTTGGAGTCAATAATCGATTTGAGGATACAATGAGCATGGAAAATTAGAGATTTGCAGGATGGATTTAAAATAGGTATTTTTATGTTTAAATACTCCAGTGAAAGTTATTAGTACTATCGATATAAGAAATTTTTGGAGGTTTCGCTTTATCGCGCTTAAATTGGAAATACGCGTTTTCACACGGTCGATTTAATTGAGGGACTTTAGACCCTTATTTTGGGACGATTAAGAGTGAATAATATTTATATGAATATGGGTGCATTAAAGGTTTAGTGCACTAGTGAAATAAACTCGAGAGGAATCGAACACAAAGCGCGCGTTGCGGTTGACTTTGGTGCACCAAACACTTAACCTTTAAGTTACCTCTAAGGAGCTAGTCCATCAGATTTTTTTGCCCTCTCTTCCCTCTCTCATCAGCCGAGCAACACAAGAGAAAAGAAGACTCCAAGCCCCAACTTTCTTCTTCAAATTCCTCCATCAAACTTCCTCCAATTCACTTCAAATTTTAATCACATCTAGCTTAATACTTGGAGAGTTTAACTAGCTAAGAAAAGGGCGAGCTTTTCACGGTATTTCTTAGCCAAGAGGGGACCGAAAATTCTGCCTTTGTTCATTACACAAGTAGGTAACGATCCGACCATCAAATTTTGGTTCATGGAAGTAGAATTACACGTATAAACTCTTGCATGCATGTGGGTAGTCTTGTTTATGATGGATTTTTGTTTGGTGGGCCCTATGAACTCCCACCTTTGATGGAAGGACTGATTTGGTGATTGATGATGAAAATAATGTTGGTTTAGTGCTAATTATACTAGAAATGAGCGATGCTATGAGTAAAAACTCAAATGACGTGCAATGGGAAAAAGTGACCATTTTGCCCCTGGTTTGTTCGACCACTTTTGTGCAAAATTTTGAGGTTCTAATGGCTTGTTTATGTTGTTTACATGTTATATTGATTGTGTAAAAAGTTTCATGGAAAAATAATATGATGTGGTTGGTTAAATGAAGTGATTTCCAAAGTTTAGAAAACTGAAAAATGATTCCCATCACTACCCAGACAGTCATCTTGTTTCGGCTATAATTCATCGCTCCGATGTCGGAATCGAGTGCCGTTTGCAGCACTGGAAACTAGACATTCCCAGATTTCATTTGGTATAAAATTCACGTTCTGGTTTCTCTCGAGTGAGCCAAACCATTCGTTTAAAAATTGCTGTCCTGTTTCGTTTGTCACTGGGAGGCAGATTATGAACTGCGATTTGATGCTCACATATGAGCTGGTTATGGACAGATTTTGAAAATGGTTTCTTCTGAGAAAATATAACCTTATGAGTCTATTTTCTAATGCCATAAACCACGCTCAATTCTCAGTTGAATTGAGTGATTTATGATCGAAATTCAAAACTGACTTTGTGAACGAAAACAGTGTTTTGGACAGATTTGAAACTAACTATGGTTTGGGACTTGTTATCCGAAGCTTCTTAGTGTAAATCATCTATCGAATGTACCTTGAACACATTTTGGACATTTCCTACTGGAATGAACCATGTTTGAGATGTCCCTTGACCAAATGTTTGGAAATGGCAAAACGGAAGTTCAAAGACAGCTTAGCCTTAGAATTTCTTGTGATTTCAACGGTTTGTTAACCCACTTTCTGTGCTTATTTCTCCATGAAATTTGGTAGGGGAACAACCCTTATATGGTAGTATTATATTACTAATTTTTGTGTCATTCCGAGGCCGTTTCATGATTCAACTAATTTTCCAAAGTTCATGACTTGATGTTGGAAAACCCTTGTTTAGCAAGGAAATTTGGGTAACTTTGAACTAACGTATCTCGGTGCTCAAAACTCCAATTTTCATTCCGCTTACTTTATTTTAAACCTTGTTTGTAACTCTAATTGAGTTCCAAATTTCAAAGGCTGGTTAGCAATGGGTGAATTTTGTCAAATTTCCAAAGTTGGCCAAAAACCAACCCCGAAAGCTGTCTTCATGTTCAAAACAGCAACTTTGAGCCAATTTTTGAATACTTTCCGTCTGGAATCATGGAAAATTGTATTGTATAAACTTTTAGTACCTTGGAAGAAGTTTCCAACGGTACCAAGTTTTCCAATTTTTGACTTGTAAAGCGTGAGATACGATTTTTCTAATGTATCATACCAAAACTGAAATTTTCCGAATTTCAAGGAAATGGAGTTTTTCAAGTACTCCTTATTTCTTCGATATTACTTGAACGTTTTATACTTGATCTCCAAGATGAAAACTAAATTTCTCTTGTACTTTGAAACCCCACTTGAGAGCCTCGATTTAGAAAAATTTAGGATCGTTGCACGAGACTTTCTAAGATTGTACTATGGTACGATCTTCTTTAATAGTAGGGGTTTGTGAATTATAGTCTATTATTATTTGCTCAGGCACACACGAAAACCTTTAAGAGGATCCCACAGTGAACGCCTAAAGCTCCGAGGGACATTTCTTCCTCATTACTTATATTGGTGAGTGTCAAGTGTATGAATACTTGATACAAATTTAATTGTTATGATTGTTTGGAGATTTTAAAAATAGAGGGGAGTGTGTACTTTACCGCACTCGTTCTTATTTAAAATAAATGACTCAGGATTCAAATGTACTAAATGATTTATGAATGACTTAATTGAATGAAATGAGACGATTGAATGATTGAATGAAATGAAATGGTATGCTATGGCTGCATACCTGGTTGAAGTGAATTTTCTCGACTCTCAAATGTAAATGGGGGACGCCCAAAGTCATAGGCCGACCCTGAACTCGAGCCGGCATGGGCTTGGTCGAGAACCTTGGCGAGCCATGAGATAAATAAGTTCGACCTAATGAGAGGTCTTGCTTGGCATACTCGTCGAGTATCGCCTTATAATTGTCTTGCGGGCCCGGGAGGTGCACGGTGGATGGAGGGAAGTAAGTGGTGATCTACGGAATGGAAATACCGACCCGGTTGACGGAGTGTCATCGCGGGAAGATATACGAATAACATTGGCAAAGCAAGTAGAAATTAGCTCCTGAGAGCTCCGATATCCTTGAATTGTTTCTGTTTACTTTTCCGCTCGGATTGTTATTTATTGCAATATTGTTGCTTTACTTTTTAAATTGGGGTTGTTACTTGAACAATGTGCTTGCATGTGTGTTCTTGGCCTCACGAGCGTTTTGCTCACCCTGTAGATTTGTTTTCCTTAACAGGATTTGGGCTTGGAGTGAGATTCGGAGGAATTTCTCTTTTGTGTACTCTTGTAATAGGGTTCCAACTCTTTTGTCTAGACTTTTGGGATATTGTATATTTTGGGCTGTATTATGGAAATCCGATGTAAGGATTGGATGATTGTTATGTATGGTTAAGCTGGAACGCTTCCGCACTAATTGTATTTATCTTTTCTGGTTGTTGACTTCTAGCACTGCTATAAGCTTGAATGGTGATTGCTTGAGTCCTGGCGAGAGTTGGGCAGGCGTCCCGTGGATACCCTTTGGTTCGCCTTAGTGAGAAATGGGGACGTCACAGCTCGTCTTGAAGCACAAGGCGTCTACTCGCTTTTCTTTTCAAGCGCGGTGGTCTAGACGTAGACGCTTCTCCTCTCCTATTGGGAGGAGATTTCACCGCACCTTTCTTAGTACGAACCATTGTACCTAATTAAAATTATTAAATGTTAACTTCATTGAATGGGTATATTGCTAAGTAAAGATAATGAAAACTCATTCACTTTTACCTCTTTATCTTTAATTAGCCAATCTTATCAACTTACTCACATAATAATTAGCAATTAACTTCATAAGCAAGACTTTACAATTGATTATCAACAACAAATGCTTCTTTCATTTTTCCCAAATAAAACATTTAAGCATAAAATGTCCAAATAATTAGAGGAAGCAACTAAACAATCACACAACTCACTCCCAACTTAATGACCTAAATAAGCATAATGAAATGCTAAAAAGCACCTTAACCATGAGTTTAGAATTAAAAAGGTCATTAATTCAACTTTAATCAAATTTTCTAGAATAAACATGCCAAAAATCAAAGGATAAGCTAATTAAGCCTAAATTTAGCATGTAAATATCTTTGAGCAATCCATTACTCTCATACAATTTTCTTCAATCCAATTGCCTCAAGAATTTAGCTAATAGTTATCAAATCAAATTAATCCTCAAAATTAGCTAAAAATTGCTAAATTTCCCAAATAATCACAAACCCATGAGTTAAACATCACCAATAATCATCAATCAGCTTAATAACATCATAAAAAGCATCAAACTTCACAAAATGAAAAAAAAATTCGAAATTGCCCAAAAATAGAAAAAAAAGTGAAAAATGGCAAAATTCAAATGACAACATTTGGTGAAGATTTGTTACCTCAAACTTGTTGGTAGATGATTAATGATGCAAATGGTGAAGAAACCCCCAAAAATTCACTCCAATTTGGCCCCAAATAAAGAGTTCAAAAATTTGAAACCCTTGTTCTTCTCAAACTCAAATCCGAATTAAAACTTGTTTTTGAAGGATTTTAAGATATGAAATCACCTCACAAGGGAAAGGGGAGTGTTTTGGTGTATTTAGTTTGGAGATTGGATGGTGAAAAGATCGATTTTAGGAATAGTGTGTGTTTTAGGTGTGAGTGTGTGTGAATTGAAGAAGAGAGGAAGAAGGAAATGAGGGAATTCGCGCGCGGATTCCCTTCTATTACGCAAAACCGGCCAGAATCCGGCCAGTTTCCGGCCAGATACTGGGCAGTAGCCACGAAATTTTTTTTCAATTTTACCTCTCAATCAGCCGTTAATCCGGCCGAAAATTGGCCGGATTTGTTACAGTGCCCTTTTTTTAAAAAAAAAAACACTGCATATCCGGCCGGATATGAGGCAGTGGGCAAAATTTTTTTTTTCGACTCCCCTGTCAATCCGGCCAATTTTTGGCCGTCCATTAATCTGGCCAAAAATTGGCCGGATTTACTGCAGAAATTTTTAATTTCTGCAGTTTTTCCTTCCTTTTTTCATTTACAAAACTTTTTACTTACCCAATTTTCAACTTTCTTCATTGTTTTCAAGAAAAACTCACCTTAAACATGAAAAATGTGATTTCTCAATCAAATGCACCTTGAAACATGAAATCATGCATCCATATAATTTCAGCAGAACTCACTTTAAATGCATGAATTGGATCAAATGAACAAGAAAACTCCCTTTTTGCTTCCTTATAAGTTCTTTTGCACTTGAAACAAATTGCATAAACCATTACCATTGCCACCTATAAAACACACAAAAACACTAATTAAACACTTAAACTTACTAAAAACAAGAAATCGTTGGGTTGCCTCCCAACTAGCGCTTCTTTATAGTCATTAGCTTGACTATATCAACTCATTTTCCAAGGAGGCTTAGTTAACGAATAATCCACCATTTTCAGACGTGGTGGATCATTAAATGGTGACTTTATAGCAAAAGTCACATGATCTAATGATGTGAGAAATAGAAATAACTTACCCATCCCAAGTGTTTCATAGATATTAGCTTGGGTATGTACCACTTGAGAACTTACCAAAGGAAATGTCATGAGAGTATCTTGGGCAGGAATACCTTTAAAACTTGTACTTTTAATACACTCCTCAAGAGGGGTGAAAAATGAGTCATTAAAGCTCATCTCTTGAGATTCAAAGTTAGCTCCAAAGATATTATTATGTGAAATAGACATTTCCTCATTGAAACACAATTGAGATTCATCATTTTCATCCAAATGCAATCCATTTTCACATACAACATTCCTACTATTCATGATAGGATCATTTTGCAAATTATTAGAAGAAATAGCTTCACACAATACATTCGATTGCTCATGTATTCTACCAAAGTGAGAAGCTAATTCATCTATTCTTTCCTCAATCCTATCAAAACGGTCGGAAGTTGCATTTGCTAGCCTTTTTATTGCTAAATCAAATTGATTAGAAAAATTTTTCTACAGCTAGCTCTCAAGATGCATTAGAATCATTAGCTAATAGTTCACTTTCTAACTCCCAAGGTAGAGGTGCATTAGCTAACTTCTCTATTGCCAACTCCCAAGATGGTTTTGCTTCATATTGGACACATTTGGGTGAATAATCATAAAAACATGGAGAATCACTATAAGTACATTGATTATTCCAACCATAAGCAGAAGAATTGCTCCAATTAGCACCGTATTGATCAAAATAAGGATTGTAATACTCTAATTCATCATAATAATCCACATTTTGTGCTTGCATACATGTATTAGTAGCATGATAACCTCCACACAAGTCACAAATCACATGATAAGAATTAAAAGCATTGACATTCCTCCCTTGCTCAATCTCATGCATAATTGTGTCCATTTGAACTTGTAGCATCATAACATCAAATTTAGCCTTTAAGCACCTTAAACCATCTTCAAAAGACATACATTCAGTAAATTCTTGGTTACCTCTGTTGAAGGAGTTTTGCACTTTGTAACCATCATTTGCCAATCTTCCACTTCTAGAGCATTGTCCTCCAAATTGACTTACCCTTCTCATCACCTAAAATTGCTTTTAAACAACCTCAAAAGCAAAATTAGTAAGAAAAATAGGTAATGAAACACATACACACATAAAACACAAAAATAACAGAAAATAACATTTACACTATAACTAATGAAATGTCTAAACTAATAAAGTTGCTCTTCACACTGATATTGCCAAATCTTCCCCGGCAACGGCGCCAAAAACTTGACTGGATTTTAATATACGTACAAGTTAAAAATCCGAATTACACCCGTTCACAGCAAGTATACAGGTCAACTAGTAGTTTAGGATATATATCGGGTCGATCCCACAGGGAAGAGTGAATAATTACCGGTATTACTAAAACTTCTCTATTATTTAGACTATCAATGAATTATAACAAATTTAACCTACTGAAATTATACAAAATAACAAATAAAAGCTCCTTAGGTTGTGGTATCCCTAACTACTCATGCAAGTGCTATATTTGGATCATTGAGTACTACATCTAGGCTAGTTATGGTGTAATTTCCTTTTGCACTTGAATCTTACTTTCGTAGTGAATCAATTATACTTATAACTAATCCATACCTATTCTCATGGTTATGAAATTAGCTACAAGTTCATTTCTTCAGTGAAATTACATGAAATGAATCACTAAAAACCACATAGGTGCACCTCTACTTTCGTGAGTGTACTCCCTATGTTTAGCACTTCTTGAACTAGTGTTAAATCTCAATTTTCATTGCAGAAATAACACCTTAGATAATCACAATCAATGGTACCAGATTAATCATGATTTAAAGAGCCAAAGTGCTAAATAACTTGGTCAAATCATAGCAATCAAATAACCAAATAATAAACACTAACAATTATTGAAAGTTCAACCAAACCCAAGGTATAAACTTTAGAGATACATAATAAACACAAAATCCAGAACTTGTATATTAACTAAACTTAGAATCAAGTACAAAAGATAAAGATTTGGAAGGAATACAACCCTTGTCACATGAGCTTTCTTCCTTGCCTTCTTCATCCTCCATCTTCTTCTTCATCTAGCTAATAACAAGAATGGATGAACTATCTTATTCTGTACTAAGCTAAACTAACACTAGGAAGATGAAAAGAGCTACATTTTTGCAACTTCAAGCTTCTCCCGTATGTCTTCTCTCTATCTTCCCATCTTGCAATGAATTTCGCTATTTAAAGATGAAAGTTGGTCAAGAAATGAGGCCTCCACCTTCCTTTTACAGCTAGGAATGTTTCTCACATGTCTAGCATCACAAGTGAGTTGGTGGAGGTGAAATTGAGTTTTACGCGTACATAGCAGCCTTTTCTGACCACAATCCGGCCAGGAATCCGGCCGGATTGCTACAGTGACCATTTGGTCACTTCTGGTTCAATTTCCAGCTCTGCTCCGATTTTGTATCAACTTCCACTGAACTTTTCTTGATGATAAAAGCTGATTTAGCTCTTGACCAAAATATAAAACTTGTAGCCCTTTGAGTTAGCTTTCCAATTAATCAAGAATCAACTCATTTGGATCTGTGTAGGCTGAGAAATAACCAAAATACCCTTGCCTGCTCATTGCCCTATTTCAGCTTCGACCAAATAAATTTGGCTACTATACTTCGGCTTTTTGACTTGGAAAACCTTCAAACTGGATCTAGATGTCTTCACCAAAGTTGTAGATCTATCTCTTATCTTTAAATTGGTTCAAGAATCATCTTAATCCTATCACTGTAGCTCAAGTTATAGCCAAAATATGAAAATGTGTCAAAATGCACAAAATGCACAAAATCCCACTAAAAAGTGATAAAAACCTCATTTAATCACTTAAAAGCATTTTTCACCAATTATAGCCAAAATGATTCATTTTCTTCCAATAATATAACTAAAGTGACTAAAAATAATATAAAATATCATACATTTATTACATAAATTAGTCACTTATTAACTGCTACACGATGTTACGATGGAGGAGGTCAAAAGTGCTGCATTCGAACTAGATAAAGGCAGCGCCCCTGGAGCGGACGGTTTCTTGGGCATTTTCTTTACGCGCTACTGGGACATAGTTGCTAACAATGCCCTAGCAGCAGTAAGGGATTTCATGGTTGGAACACCAATTCCGAAAAGCATCTCAAGTACACTAATAACTTTGATCCTGAAAAAACCAAACCCGACCATGTTTGCAGACTTTCAACCTATTAGTTTATGCATATTTGTCAACAAAATTTTCATGAAGGTGCTTGCTAATAGGCTAAAACCTCTTCTGCCAGGCTTATCTCACCTGAGCATTCCGCCTTCACCCCGGGCCATGATATGTGGGAGAACATCCTTCTAGCCCAAGAACTAGTGGTGTTGATTAACAAAAGAGCTCGAGAGCACAATTGTATTTTTAAGCTAGATATGATGAAGGCTTTCGATAGAGTATCATGGACATTTTTGAGGTTGCTACTCCAGAGGTTTGGCTTTCATACTAGATTTATTGAGCTCATCTTGAATAACCTTTCACAAAGCTGGTTTTTCATATTAGTGGATGGTAAGATAAGGGGTTTTTTCCAAGCGTCGCGAGGTATCAAGCAGGGGGACCCTTTGTCGCCTATTCTATTCATCCTCGCATCTAAAGCTCTAAGTAGGGGATTGAATCAGAAGGTGTTGGACGGGAGCATAAATCATTATGCGGTTCCACGAGGCTGTATGTCCATCACACACCTATCATTTGCTGATGACATTGTGATTTTTACGAGTGGAGATAAGCGATCAGTGAGCAATTTGATGGAGTTTTTAGACCTCTACCAGAGCGGGTCAGGACAAAGGATAACAGACAAAAAAGTTTTTTTGTAGCATCGAAAAAGGTGTGGAGTTGGCCAGCTACAAGCCATAAAATGTTTAACAGGATTTCGATAGGGATCATTTCCTTTCCTATACCTAGGATGCAACCTGTACAATGGAAGATGTAGGAAGGACTACTTCCAATTTTTGATCAAGAAGTTTATCACTAGACTGGTAGGTTGGAAGAAGAAATTCCTTTCACCAAGTAGACGACTGATTCTCATTAAACACGTATTGTCTTCCATTCCTTTGCACGTGATGGCAGTCATAGACCCCCCGAAATGTGTAATAAAGAGTTTAGAACAGCTCATGGCGGATTTCTTTTGGGGCAAATCTGAATTTGGCCTTCGGCATCACTGGTGTACCTGGAAGGAAATGTGCTATCCCACAGTTGAGGATGGACTCGGCTTGTAACGGCTGGAGGATATTAGGGCTGTCAATCGGGTCTAATGAGTCAGGCTTTCATAAGCTCGAGCTCAGCTCATTTAATTTGTAATATTTTTAGGTTTCGGGTTATGAGGTTCGGGTTAATAAATGTGAAACTCATACTCAACTCATATAATATTCGGGTTGTGAGCCTTATTTGGACATCGCCCAAGCTTACTTATTACTCTTAATGTTCTTAATATAATTACTATAACTATTAAGTTGTAAAACTAATTTAACATTTACAAGAACTAAATATTAAAACTAAACATGAACAAATGGTAATTCTTCAAAAGTATATAAACCAAAAAATTTTCAACAATATATACTTAATTCGTTCAAAATACGTGAAAAATAGTAATAAAACACGTGGTCATAAGCTAATACATCTTTAAAAATTGAAACTTTTTTATAGCCTTGTGATTTGAATCCAAACATGCTTGATGATTTGTGTTTCTAGACCAAAAAGAAATCAACCAATATTATGCCAACACAAAAATTTAATCAACTAATAAGAAAAGTTAGAGATTCAATTATGCATTACTAATATTGGCTTTCAAAAAAGCTCATAGAAGAGTTTTTCAGATGTATTTTTGTATTTTATAATTTATATATATTTAGTATTTAGTAATAATATATTTGGATATATAATTATACATAATATCAAAATATAAATATTATATATATAAGTAATTAAAAGACCGGGCATATATCGAATTTAAGCCTAATGAGGCCCAAGCTCGGCTCATATTTAATTCGGGCCTAATTTTTAGGCTCAAACTCAGACCAGCTCACTAAAAGGTCAGGCTCATCAGGCTTTTTGTTGGGTCGAACGAGCCGATCTCGGGCTGGCCCAACCCCATTGATAGTCCTAGAGGATATGCAGCGAGTGTTCAGCTGTAAGTTATGATGGAATACTCCACCTCAGCGTCACTATGGGACAAGTTTATGCACTCAAGATATGAAAATGGAGCCTTATATCATATCTTCAGAGTATGGAGATGCATGTTCACTACTCGGGATATGATTGAGCAATAGACTACGGTTATTGATTTGGAAGACAAGCAGCAACCAGCTTGGACGCTCATAGCATCGAGTGTGTTCACCGTCTCCTCAGCTTGGGAATCAAACCGCTCAAAGAGGGTGTGTCTAGGGTCAAGGAGGATCATTTGGCATGCTAGAGTCCCTTGCAAAGTATCAATTTTCATGTGGAAATTGCTCAATAATTACCTACCTTTTCTTGAGGCTTTAAACGCTTTTGAATTCCAACTTCGATCCAAATGTCCTTTCTGCCCTGATGGGGAATCACAGGACCATGTCCTGTCAGATTGTCCAGTTGCAACAGTGGTGTGGAGCTCCTTCACTATGGCTCTTGGGATACCTATTAGCCCCTCGAATGGAATTCTCAGCTATCCAACAAATTTCGAAAGGGGAGCTGTGTAGAATATTGCCATCCATCATTTGTTGGGAACTTTGGAAGGTGAGAAACATACTAGCAATGTTGCTAGGTGTCTCTCAAGTCGCCCCTTTCATCCAAATGGCCAAGGAAGATGGAATGTTGTTGCAATCGGGGCTGTGGGTTAAAATGTGCAATAAAAAAGGAAAGGTTCCACGTGTGATCATTTGGACCATGCCAACAAATGGTCATGTAAAGCTAAATGTAGATGGCTCATCATTGGGGAACCCCGGCTACGCTGGTGTCGGAGGGGTATTTCGAGACTTGAATGGTAACATCTTAGGCACTTTTGCTATATCTCTGGGGGTTTTGGTAAATATAGATGCTCAAGCTCAAGCACTGCTCAAAGGAGTGTAGATGGCCTTGGAGAGGGGTTATCAGTGCGTAGAGGTTGAAATGGACTCTAAAGCACTATCGACCATGTTGGGTGGAAAAGGTAGGGTTCCGTGGAACCCATGGAAGATTATCTCCTGCATTAGGTCCCTAGTGTGTGGTAAGCAATTCTCCTTTACCCACATTTACAGAGAAGCAAATACAGTTGCGGATGGTCTTGCAAATCTAGCAAGCTCCTCTCGTTGTCATCAAAGATTATCTGCGACTCAGCTACTCCAGAACATCAAAGGGTTAGCCTACCTAGATAGAGCACAGTTACCTTATATAAGATTGTTTCGTCTTGCCTTTGTAAGGGAGTAGTACCTCACGCTCATAGCTTTTAAATTGTAATTCCCCCTTCTTAATAAATAAAAGGAGTAGATTTTTTTTGAAACAAAAATTACAATTTACAATAATCAAATTTTTTATGGTTTATGAATCGGTACTTGTACCAAATACATTTAGTGTTTCACGCATGTATTAGCAAACTATTTTGGTTATTTGATCAACTAAACAGATTGTTAGGTATTGCCAGACCACAATTCATGTATAATTGATAAAGTTATTAAATTGATACCAAAAATATTTGCATTAAAAGATCTTTTTTTGAATCATAAACATATTGTTAATAAGCCTTTTAGTTTTTAAAAATTATTTTTTGTAGAGATCCTAAAAAACCTATGTTAGTAAAAAAAATATCCAAAAACACTAAATTTTCATATTCCAAAGTTTTAATACAATAAAAAAATTTTTAATACAACTTGTGAGTTAAAAAAGCTAAAAATAATAAACAATCTTAATTACACAAAGATTGGGTAAAGAAAAAGAGAGAGAAGGATAAAGAGAGTAGCACTTGCTTGCTGGCAAGAGCACGGAAAATTGACCATGAATTTTGGGGAAAAGCCAGAGTTCAAAGATTGAAGCTTAAGGAAAAGAAGACCTAAGATTCATGGCATAATTTGAGGTAAATAATCTCAATATTTTGCATCTATTTTTTATATTTTCTGTCCAATATAGGTCGTGTGAGTTGAATGGTGAGTTGTGAGAGTGAAATGAACTGGAACAAAGGGTTGTGAGATGAATCTTGGAAGGAAGGGTCTCTAGCTAGCTATCCCTTGCAACCATACGAACTGTCCAGACCCCCTTTGAATGTTCATTAGCTTTCACTAAGCTTCTGATTAGTCTATCTTGTCCTCAATTTAAGGGCTCATGTTTAGTAATTGTGTACTTGGGGTGAACTAGAAACTAATTACTTTCTGTTCTAATTCTTCACAAAATTGCCCTAGCATCAATCTGCATGGATCATCCCTAATTTGGACCAAAATTAAACTACCACCATAGCATTACTTAGATTTACTATCCAAATTCCTTTGGTCCGACTTCGATTTCTCACTCTCATCCTTATTATTTTCAAGACCTTTGCGGTGAAAATATAAGTTTGTTTACTTTCATGTATGAATTTACATGTACCATCGATTAAATTCAGGTAGTATAACTGATTAGGTTCAAGTAGAACAGGAATTCTTTTTTTTTTCCTTTCTTCTATTGTGAGACCAGAGGCGGTTGATTGATTAGCATTAGGCATAGTTTGAATCTTTTGTTTCTTGCTTCAATTCTGAGGCTAGTGGTTTGTTTTGCATTTATCAATTTGTTGGTCATAATTGAAGATTGCATTCATGTGGTTTGCTTATTCTGGTGTTGATGCCATTCATGTAGAATTAAGGGCTGTAAATTTTTTAATTTATAAGTAAGCGAGCTTAGTGGCTTGTGATTAGTTATGATTGTGATAGATGTTGATGAAAGCTTAGTTTTGGTGGCTTTGCAAAGTGATTTTCTTGTTCTGCTCTTCATGTTTTCCTTTTTATAATTAAGGGCTATATATAACATAAGTAATTGAGGTTACTCGTTTTTGTTCAGTTATGATTGTAATAAATATTCATGAAACCTTAGGCCAAGTGCTTTTGTAAGGTGAACTCCTTACTCTACTTCTGCCTTGATCTTATTTTTCTGCTGCACTGCTGTTTTCTTGCCACATATAGATTGCCTATGGATGTTAAATCTGTTCATCCTTATAATGACATAGGCATTCTATAATAAACACATTTTCAAAACTTGTATGGCTATTATCTACAAGTGTATGTGACAGCCCCACCTCCCCCTAAGGCGAACCAAAGGGTTCGGCGGACCGCCTGCTCAGCTCTCGCCAAGACTACTAAGCCGAACACGCACAAGCTAAAACGTTCCGAATAATATTACAGTGCTTAAACAATTCGACGACCGTGAATAATGAAAAACGAAAACGAAAATTGAAAGTGAACAGTGACTGCCACGTCACAATCCGGCCGGTTTCTGGCCAGATTGGAGGTAGTAGCAACCTAAAATTTTTTCAAACTCCCCTGCAAATCCCGCCAGATATCCGGCCAAGAACTGGCCGAATACTCGGCCGGATTCCATTGAATAGTTTCCCGCCATTTTTTTTCTTTTCCGATCAAATCCACTCTCGCCCGAAATCCCACCGGATACAAGTAAAGTTTATATAAACCCATAAAACGTACACCCACCAACAAATACACGGAAGAAACATGAATAAACACTTTTATACATATACTAGAACTTTACAAGCCAAAGTGTGATGCTTGATCAAAATACAATTAGGGTTTCAACTACAGAGGAGCTATACAAAAGAATAGCTAGAGCTCGCTCTACTTCTTTCTTCAAAATCACGGTTCAAAAGTATTGTCCCCTGTAAGGAAAACAAAGGTAACTGGAGGGGGTGAGCTTACGCTCAATGAGGTACCAAAAGTACTAGTAGTCAAGAATCATGGCATTTCACTTTTAATCAACCAAACACACATACCAGATATAAGTATGAAACAATTAAACACAGGAATTCAAATGGAAAGGATACAGGTGGCTCTCAGGAGCCAAAATTTCTCAATTGCAGTACTTGATCCCAACTCGTTGACTCTCCGTCAACGCTCGAAGAAACAACATGACCATAGACCTCTCTTACGCCAAATCCAGTTCACCAAACATACCCTTTGCCGGACCCGAATGCCAAACAGGAACAGGAATGGTAATACTCGAGTATACCGGAATCAAGAGTCTCAATACCCAAAGATTCCCCAGGAACAGGCACCCATGGATTGTCAATTACCTCGACCAAGCCCTTGCTGACTCGATCTAATTAACTCCCCATGAGGTTCAGCTCATGTTTAACAGGAAGGTCGTTGGACACACTTCCAAACGATCTTATAACAAGCGCAAGTAACAAGTTCAAGTTCATAACAAGTACAAGTAATAGATTCCAATTCATACAGTACAGGCAAGAGAACGAGTGTGATAAAGTACACTCTCGTCTCATTCAGAATAACAGAGTTCATAGTTATCCATGTCACAAATTTCAAGTATAGATGAACCAATTAAACAACAATTCAAGGGAGTGGTACACTCACCAGTTCAAGCAAGGATAACTTCAAAAGTTTCCTTCCTAGAACAATCAAGGGAAAACACTTAAGACTCGACTCCAAGACCTAGTAAATGGAATTCGCAAGTGAGACTCGGTTACGAGTCATGTGCCTATCCAAATGAACCATTAATGCAAAGCAAAGAGGTGACTTCGGAGTGAAAAGGTAACAATTGGTTCTAGAGGCATGAACCACCTCAAACCTCTACCTACAATGATTTACCATCTCCAAAATTGAAGTGGAAAATGAGAGTAAGAACAACTCCAGGAAAACAGGATTTTCCAGTTTTGCGCAACCATATATGAAAAATCATATCTCAAGGTTCTTAAGTCCAAAATTAATAAAATTTATACTATTATAAAATAAATTCAAAGAGCTACAACTTTCCAGAAGACACCATTACAGGATTCAGAACACAAATCAGTCAAATTCGAGCCTCAAGTTGCTGCTTCACCCAGCAAAAGACAGAACAGGTATGAAATTTCAGTCAAATTTGAAAACTCATCATAAATCGTACAGACAGAACCAGGGTCTGAAATTTCCCTAGTTTATAGGTCTCTAAATCTAGTTTAAAACGCAACAAACGGAACTCAATTCCGACATTTCTACATCAAGTTATAGCAGATTTCCCGAGACTGCCCAGAAGTTCCTACGAAATTTTGACAGCACCTCCCTTTGTTTTTTCTTTACTTTTCCATCCAAACCTCAACACCAATCACTTATCAATTCCACTACAATTGCATCCACAAATCACAAGCTATCAAACACCTTTAGTTAGGGCTACAATACCCTTCAAATACAACAAAGTGGGAGCTCAAAATAGAAACCCTAAAGCTGGAATTTTTGCTACACAAGCTGAAATTCTTTGGAGGCAAGCAAAACTAACATTTTCAAGCTCAAAATTGCTCATAACAACTACCAAATCATGTCCAAACATCAATCATCATATGAGGACAGAAAATTTACTATAAAAACTAAAATTCACCATACCCCTACTTAAAACCATAAACTTATCCACAAAACTACGCATTTAACCTCTCAAATCCTTTAAATGACAATTATTAAGAGTAAAAGGAAATTTCTAGGGAATTTACCTTGAAAATAGAGGAAAGATGATAGCTTAGGGTTTCTTCTACAAGAATCACTCCACCAAGACCTTTGTTCTTCCTTAGATAACACTCTTATGGAAGGGTTTACAATTTTATCGGTTGAAACTCCAAATTTTAACAAGAAATGGAAGGATAAAATGAAGACTCTCTCTTGGTTTTTCTCCTCACAATGGCCGGCCAAGAAGCATGAAGAATGAAGATGATTTTGGTCAATTTTGGTATTTGGTAAAGGTGATGAATAGTAAGTCAAAATCCACCATCCAATGGTTTCATGACACTTACCCTTTTTCTATGCTTAATCTCATCCTTTTGTGTACCAAAGGTTAATCTATCTAGATAACCTTTAATTATCTCCTAACACCTAGTAAATTAATCCCTTTATGCAAAACTTAACCTAATTGGCCGAAATTACCGCGCTTGGTGCACTAGCGGGTCCCACGTCTAATATACACTTCTAATATCTCATGAACTAACTTATACTAGAAAAATGATTTAAAAACTATATTTACTTATAAAAATATCTCTAAAATTAATATAATAACGAAAATATAGAAAACGGGTGCAAAGAAAGAAAATAATGCCTAGAAATTCAAAAAATTTTCGGGTTCTCATAGTGTAGCTATTTTATTTCATCAAGTGTAGCTTTTCTTTCAAGTTTTCTAAAACTTTTACTCACCACTATTGGGTCTTTTGCATCTATCAAACTCTAAGAGCTTTTTTGGTTTTGAAAGACATTTATATTTTTTGTGCTGCCTGGCAGATTTTGGAGTCCTTAGATCTCTGATGCAATATTAATGGTCTTTTCTATGCTCTTTTCCTCGTGCAGTTTTCCTATTATAGAACCTGATCCTAGTCATACAAAACTTCACCTTGCAAGAGCAGGACTGGAGGCAATTGAGAGAAGTACAAACCCAATTGCAGCTGTTGCTGTGAGCTTTTCTTGAACGTTACTGTTGCTTGCACTTTGGTTTATGGTTTTAGTTTTTGTTGCATGACCATGAGATTTATGTGGTTTTGATGTAAGAGTCGAACAAATATTTAGCCTTTTCATTTGAGCTTTACTTTATTCTGGGATATATTGCTCTCATCTGGCACAGTTGATGTTAAAATGTGCAGAACAGCTGAGCTGAAGTGATATATTGTTCTCATCTCTGCTTCTTTTCCTGTGGTAAGCATCAAAATTATGTCTTCAAACCGTGAATGGCTGCTTCTCATGTTTTTATTTGTTAATGGCTGCTTTTGATGAACTGGCTATTGTCTCTGCTTCTAGTGCATGTTGCTGGACTAGCTATTGTCTTTGTTGTATGCTTTACTTCAAACGGTCTCATTGCACTATTTCCATGTATACTTGTAGGTTCTATACTGGTTTCTTAAATGATTTCTTTGATTTTTGTTTTGATTTATTGACGTGTCTCTAAGCATCAACATTGCCTTTCTTGCAGTTGCTTTACACTGGACTCAAAAGACAATTAGGGGCATTTATACCTCTGTTCTTCTGATTTTTCATTACTTGTTGGGAAATTTCTTTAAACTATGCTTTAATATATTATTTTTCCTTATTGAACATGATCTTTTTCTAGATAGCTTCTGCTTTTTCCCTTGTTGATTATGGAAAAGTCAATTAGTTGTTGTTAACAAACGCATAATCTAATTAGAAACCTGTTCCAAAGCTATAATGTCTTGTCTAGGCAACAATGAAAGAGATGGAAGCTACCACTTCAATGAGTAGTAAGGAAATTTGTTAGCAGCAACTTGGATACATACCTGGACAGCTTCGTGGCCACAGCACAACCAAGAGGCAAGCAATTGAGCTTGACCACTTGAGGAATGAAATTGAAGAGCATCGAAGAAGGGCAAATGCGGCAGAGCAATGAGCTACACAAATTGCAGAGGAATTTAATGCCCAAAAATAGCTAATTAAGAACTTGCAAGAGTAGCAACTTGAAACTAGGGGGTGGTATGAGGAGTTGATTGCCCAAATGAAAGACTTGCGCAAATGATAGACTTTAAAAAAGGTGAGGAGATCAATTCTTTGCATTTATTTTGGGTAAAACTCTATTTTGACTGATTTTTTTACTTCTTATTAAGTTCACAGTAGTTGAAGTCTTGTTTTGTATGGCTATTCATTCAAATTCAATAGTGTAAGGTTGTAATAGCATATTTTCTGACTAAAGTTTACTCTAATGCATTTAATAGTTTATTTTCAATGCAGTCTAGCTTCATATTGATCATGACGAGGCTGTTGGATATGATGATAGAGATGGTTGAAGTCTAACATTAGTGCTGCAGTCTGTGCTTTAGTTTAGAAATCTAGTACTTTATCTTTTGGGAAGGATATGTATTGGCCATTACTGCTTGAACTGATTATATGGGATTTGGGATCCCACATTTGTGGTTTACTTTTGTTTTGATAAATTTACAGATGTTTATGGCCATATATATGAATTTGTGGCTTTATTCTACATTGATTTTGCCTTATGTCAAATTGAATGTTCTGCTATAATTGTTGAAAATGCCATGGCAATACTATTTTTGTAATGGTCAATTTCAGCTCTTGAATACAAATTGTCACTAACATGCAAGTTCACTGAGCCTATTGTCAAATTGAATGTTCTGCTATAATTGTTGGAAATGCCGTGACAATGCTATATTTGTAATGATCAATTGCAGCTTTTCAAGACAAAGCATGCAAGTTCACTAAGTGATGACTATTCTTGTCACTGAATACTTGGATTGATAGTGACAAGCCCAAGTCGTCACTGTAGATTTCAAATTTGTGATGACTTTTGCTACATTTATGACAAAAAAATATATGAAAGAATGACAAGAAAATTCGCCACAGAATGATAACCGTTAGTGACAACTTCGTCCTCGTCATTGAATAACAAGATTTTGTGACGACTTTTAAAGGGTTGTCACATGGACCTATTTGTGATATAGAATCAGTGACAACCATGTAACAATGGAAAAAGTCATCACTATACTTGTATAATGATGACTTTTTGGTTTTTGGAATGACCTTTTGTTATCACAAAATGCCAAATTTCTTGTAGTGGGACTTTTCAACAAGAGTACCGTATGTATTGAGGTGCAATCTAACTTTGATTTATCAACAAATGATCATCAGGATTTAAAGTCCACTAGTATTAAACTTGTTTAGAACACATGAACTCTTCACCCAATTTTATACTTTTTAGCCTATCGATTAAAATGCATATCTAATGTTGAATCTGTTGCGAAATTTGCAACATAATAATGTACATTGATATCTATTTATGGATTTTAATCTAATGGCCAAAGTTGAAAACTCAGAATTTAGAGATTTTTTATTCAAATTCCATTTCTTCTCCCCGCTTATTAAATCCCACTCTTTCCTTGCTAAAAGAAATTGGTACAAAAAAAAATCACTAAGGGGTAATCGTTAGTTGATGTGCATTCAATAAAAAGGAAAAATGTAGTTTTGATCCTTAATATTTGGTTTATGTACTAAATTGGACCCTAATATTTTGACAAATAAATTTCGTCCCTAAATTTTTTATTTTATGCAAATTTAAGACAATTAATGGAAATTTAACAATTCTAATAGTCAAAATCAATTTACCATTCATAAACAATTTTGACTTTGCATTTTTGGTCCCTATTATTTGGATTTAAACCATTATAATTTCTTAAGTTTCAAATAATGATTATTGAGGTTTTAGTATAAAATGTGATACAAATTAGATCAGAATTACTTTAGATGTGTATTAGAAATTCTAATTATAATGATTATTGAGGCTTTAGTATAAAATGTGATACAAATTAGATCAGAATTACTTTAGATGTGTATTAGAAATTCTAATTAAACTTTGTTTTCTTCTTTTTTATTTTGTTTATTTATCTAATTATGCCATTAGTTCCTCACGTCTTTCACCTCTTTTGCACAAATATTTGGTTTCAAATTTGGCACACTATATATCATTTTGCATTATGAATAAGTAATATCATGAGTTCTATTATTTTTCATTTATATTTTTTTATTAAATACTTTATTAAATATCTTTTAAAATATGAGCAACATATACAATATGTAAATTAAATTGATGATATAATAAACATGTTATTTTTTTGGTATTTCAATAGGTTATCAATTAAGTTAAAAATGAAGTAGCTGCTTGAATGCATCTAAGTTATATCTTAGTTCTTCCTCATTAGCCTCAACTATGAAATTCTGAGTTTTAAATATAGGTAGTCCAATCTCTGCTGGGATAACTACTTTTGCCCTTTAAGTTAGAGTAAATAGGGGTATCATCAGTGGTAGTTTGAGGGTTGTTCGATATGTCCGAATAGGAGTTCCTCCACCTATTCTAGTTTAGCTTAGTCAAGCCCGGACTTCAATTTTTGCAAGATAGTTCGGTTTGCATTCTCCACTTGACCATTAGCTTGTGCATGACCAACAGAAGTGAAATGTTGTTAAGATTTCAATTCCTAACGCCAATCACGGAATGAATTTTCAACATATTGCTTCTTATTGTCAAAGATCAGAATACGAGGCATGAGCAAGAGGCATACAATAGTCTTCCAGAAGAAATTCTATGTAGATCTTCGTGTGATGGAAGTCAGTGGTTCAGCTTCCATCCACTTGGTCAAATAGTATACTGCCACTACTAAGTACTCATAGCCTTCAGGGGGTCAAGAAAAAGGGCCAAACAAGTCAACCCTAAGCAAATGGCCATGAACTCTAAATTGATATCAGCTTCTGAATAGGCAAGTCATGAATTTGGGGCATTTGGCAAGGCTTCATTTTGTTGCTAGTTAAGCGGCATTTGCAAAGACTATGGGCCAATAATAGCCAAGTAACATGCATTTCTTTACCATCTTTCTTGACCCAAAGTGACTTTCATATATACCACGGTGGATTTCCCTTAAGACATAGTTTCTCTCTCATCTAGGTTAATGTTTTTAAACTGAGGAGATAGATAAGATTATTGTAACAGCCCCACTTTCCCCTAAGGCGAACCAAAGGGGTTAGCGGACTGCCTGCCCAGCTCTCGCCAGGACTACGGATCAGATTAGAGCTATCTATTGCGATCCGGAACTTACAAACGAGCGTAAACAGGTCAAAATGGTAAAATAACCCAAAATAAAATGAGATGAAATCCGGAGCCGGCCATGAATAGTAACCGACCCGTCAGAACCCAACCGAAATAGCTAACAAACATTTTCATCTGATCTTTAGCGTTTACAAATCAAAATGACATACAAAAGCTTTCAAAAGATAATACATATACACGGTTTGCCAAATCAAAAGGGAAACGCCCCAAAAGTACACTTAGGGTTTTAATACATGAGCTATACAAAAGATATGTTCAACTAGCTCAAGTCGGCAACCGATTATCAAATCCAGTCCAAAAGTATTTATTTTTCCTGTAAGGAAAACAAAAGGAACAGAACGGGGTGAGCTTGCGCTCAATGAGGTACCAAACAGATAGCATTAAAATCATGGCATTTCACATTTAACAAATCAGATACACATGTCAGATGTAAAGCAAAGGAACCAATGATTCAAATCAGAAGGATACGGGTGGCTCTCAGGAGCCAAATTTCCAGCGCAATACTTGATCCTAACCGGTTGACTCTCCGTCAACGTATATAGAACCAATGCGTCCGTAGACCCCTCTTATCACCGAATTCCGTCCACCAAACACCCCTTTACCGGGCCCGCTCACCTCAAACGAACAAAAATGGTAATACTCGAGTATACCCGGAATCAAGGGTCTCAATACCCAAAATCTCCGAACAGACTACCGTGGTTCGTTATCTAATCGTCCAGGCCCTTGCCGGCCCGACTCGAATAACTTAGCCACAGGATTGAGCTCATAGGTCATAGAAATCCGAACAGATGCAGACACAGATAACAGATTCAAATTTTGCATAGTAAATTGGCATATGAACAGACTAGAGAACGAGTGTGATAAAGTACACCCTCGTCTCGAACAAATAAACAGATTGCAGAGCAGAAATCAAGTTAAACAGCAATGGAGGGGAGTGGTACACTCACCGGCTTAACTTCAAAAGTTTTCACTTCAGATTGGCCTTAATCGCCAAGAAACCCTAAAATAATCAAAATAAATCAATTGAAGGTTTTACTTCCAGAATCGAGTAAACACAATGCACATGAGGCTCGACTACTAGTCGTATGCCTCGCCAAAATAATTACTAATGCAAGGGTGGAAAACATTATTTTCTTGGAAACAAAAAGGTAACATGAAGACTTAGGCGCAAACAACCCAAAAGCCTTTCATTTCCACCAAAAGGCAAATCTACTTAAAGGAACCAAACGGCCTAGAAAATCGGGCAGCACCGTCCCTAAAATTCTTACTTTTCCAGCCATTAAGGCTTCATTATTTCCTCAAATTAGCCCCAACATTTCACACCAAAGGTCATCTCATTTCCCAAAAGCCGTACAGGGCTCAAAGTGGTACAAGTACAAAAGTTAGCTAGGAAACAACCAAAATGAAAGCAAGCCCTAAGAGAGACTCGACGACGAGTCATAAAACAATGCTGAACACAACCCCAATAGGGTCTCATATGCATAAATAAGCATGGTAGCAAACCAGCAATTAATATATGACCTTAACTTAAGCCTTAATAGAAAAACCGTGTTTGATCTTATAATGCGGTAATGGCGTCAATTTCACTACGGTTATCGGTTGGGGGTGTAAGACCCACCGATTCGAAGCTATGAAACAGGGCTACAACAATGTAGAAGGGCACTCAATCCAGTTCCTAGCTTAACTAGGTCGAAAGTGCCAAATACTATACCAGAATTACCAAAACAGGTTTGCAAAACACAGAAAACTGTAATTACTATAACTCAGTCTATACAAGTCCAAATGCCGAACTTCCAAAGGCATATGATAGCTAAGACATCCAGTAACATTTCATCAGAAGACACCAACTTCAAAATCCAAACCAAAACCAGTCAAAATAGGCAATTACTATCGCAGTTCCGCACATTCTGTTCACCAAAAACAGCAACAGTAAAAACGGCATAACTCTCTCTATACTACTCCAAATTCCCTGAAATTTTGCAGGCACTTCTTACTCACCAATACCTACAACTTTCATGTTTTGAGCAAAGTCCAATTCGGCCTCTAGCTATGACCTAAAATTTCGGACAGAATAGGGGATTTAAGAACCCTAACTTTTCAATTTTCACACCAAATCCAAAATTGATTGCATTTAACCACAATTCACACTCACTAGAGTCATTTCCAACCATTACAATCCATCATACAAGCACCCAACATCAAGATCATATTAAACCAGAAAAATCATCAATAAAATGAAAAACTTCACCAAATCACTTCAAACCAAGATAAAACCAGAAATTTCAGCACTTCAAGCACTACTAAGCATAATTTAAGCTTCATAGGGTGTAAGAGGGTGTTCAAGCTTCACTTACCAAGAAACAAGAGAGATGAGGTTGTTGAACACCTTAAACCTTCAACCAAGCTTCAATAAACAACTTACTAGCACTAGAAGGTAAGATTGTATGGAATGGAATTGGATGTAACCAATGTTTTTGGTTGATTTGCAACAAGTAGAAGCTTGAATGGTGAAGAAAGTTTCTTCCTTCCTTGCTCAAGGTGGCCGGCCAACAAGAGAAGAAAAATGGTGATTTTTTGTGCATTTTTTTTTATATATAATCCTTTGGTCAAAAAAGTCAAAATTGGGAATAGTAATTCTTAAAAAAACTTCCAATGAGGAGGTGACACTTGTCACCTCCATAAATGCATTCTTATCTTTCTTTCCTCTCTCACATCAATCACTTCACACATTCTACTTATCTATTAACACCCGATAAATTTTAAACAGTATCCGAAACTTAACCTTATTGGCCGAATTTTTCCGAACTTTTCGCACTAGTGGGTCCCACGTCCACTATTTACTCTTAATTTTCTAAAAATTCTCCAATGCTAGAAAAATCATCTTAAAACTATAATTGCTCATAAAATCCACTAAGAAAATATTTCTAAACCAGAAAATGCAGAAAACATGCAATTAAAGGGAACTAAACCCTAAGAAAATAATTAGGGTTTTACGGGTTCTCACACTCTCCCCCCCTTAAAAGAATTTCGTCCTCGAAATTTCTTATTAACGGAATCTATCAAATCTAGAGTACCCAACGGACCATACCTTCTCCATCCTCAGACGAGTCAGGGACCTGATGCTGCTCTAGAGAATATACTCGAGCTGGTGCCTTCGATCCCGTCCCTTCTCCTTTCGTCTGTCCAGGGTTGTTCTTGGCGGGTTGCTGAGAATTGGGCTTGGTCGGTGGCAGAATCCCTCTCCGCTCGCGCAGGCGAGCTGGACAGTTAGCAATCCGATGTTCAGCGCTTCCACAGCGCAAGCATTTTCCTTCTTTCTTCCAGCAATTTGTTTCCGTATGACTTGGCCCTCCGCAATATCCACAGGGACCACGAGTAGCAGAGACCAGTCCTCCCTGAGGGACATCACGCGACACCCCTGGTTGCCGTACTTCCCCGTTTCCCTTGCGAACTTTAGAGATTGTACTATTATCTGCTTGTTCTGAGCTGCTTCCCGGAAAACCCCTTTTTCTTGCTTGGAAGTTTCTAACTTGTAACCCTGCAGTTTCAACGCGCTGGGCTTTTTCCACCGCATCACTAAAGGCATTAAGTTGGGCTACCGCCAGATCTTTTTGAATTTCCACGTTCAAGCCCTGGATAAAACGCCTTATTCGCCGTTGCTCGGTCATGATGAGTTCGGGCGCAAATTTGGATAGGCGGGTGAATTGACTCTCATATTCCGCCACAGTCTGAGCCCCTTGCCGGAGCCGGATAAACTCGTCCTCCTTCCTCTCCTGGACTAGAGGAGGGAAAAACTTTGCATTAAATTCTCGGATGAAGTTCACCCAAGTCCTAGGCGTCTGCTCCCGCTCCCATTTCTGTCTAATTACGTTCCACCAGGAACGGGCAGCTCCCTCCAGTTGGAACACGGCAAAAGTGACCTGCCTTTCGTCAGGGTAGTGTAGGGCCGCGAATATATCAACCATTTTCTCAAGCCACTTCTCAGCAACGTCGGGGTCGGGTCCCCCAATAAACTTTGGCGGGGAAAACTTTTGAAAACGTTCGAGAGCTCTATCCTCGCTCTCGACGTGGTTACCAGGGTTCCCGGGGTTAGGGTTTGGGTTTTGGCCCTGTTGTTGTACTACTTGTGCTAGTAGGTTTGTCATTTGCTGCATAGCGGCAGCTATCTGCACATTGGGGTCTATTTGGGATTCAGGATTGGGTCCAGTAGAGGTTTCCCCCGTTTCCCTAACCGGCGTGGGTTGTCTAGTTCCGCGCCCACGTCCCCGACCACTTCGTGTTCCTTCCATAAGTTTCACTCGGTCTAGGCAAGAATGCTAAACCAAAATAAGCACGATACATGTAAGTAACACTCAAAACTTTTATGATAACACACATTTATACATTCCAAACAAGATCAACGCATATATACAAGTCGGTCAAAATTAGGCCGCACACATACATACAGCCAGTTAAGTCAAGTACAAACATAGACGATCCACCGAGGAATGGCCTTTCTAGTTCACCAAATCCTTTCTAACCTAGGCCCTCATATCTTTCGTATCCGGGCGCAAGAATCCCATCTAAGATAATTCACAACTCGAGCCGGCCGGTCCCAAGAGTAAACCATCCTTATTAAAGATTCCTACCCGACATACATACCTAGCTTCCTCGAGTCCTATGATAATGATTCATACACTTATCACATGCCCGGTTCATAACTTACGCTCAAACGAGCACTTAGACATATTCATGAAATTAGGACCACAACACCACTTGGCCCAGTCTCACTCCGCGCAGAGACCACGCGAAGTGGCTCTGATACCAATTGTAACAGCCCCACTTTCCCCTAAGGCGAACCAAAGGGGTTAGCGGACTGCCTGCCCAGCTCTCGCCAGGACTACGGATCAGATTAGAGCTATCTATTGCGATCCGGAACTTACAAACGAGCGTAAACAGGTCAAAATGGTAAAATAACCCAAAATAAAATGAGATGAAATCCGGAGCCGGCCATGAATAGTAACCGACCCGTCAGAACCCAACCGAAATAGCTAACAAACATTTTCATCTGATCTTTAGCGTTTACAAATCAAAATGACATACAAAAGCTTTCAAAAGATAATACATATACACGGTTTGCCAAATCAAAAGGGAAACGCCCCAAAAGTACACTTAGGGTTTTAATACATGAGCTATACAAAAGATATGTTCAACTAGCTCAAGTCGGCAACCGATTATCAAATCCAGTCCAAAAGTATTTATTTTTCCTGTAAGGAAAACAAAAGGAACAGAACGGGGTGAGCTTGCGCTCAATGAGGTACCAAACAGATAGCATTAAAATCATGGCATTTCACATTTAACAAATCAGATACACATGTCAGATGTAAAGCAAAGGAACCAATGATTCAAATCAGAAGGATACGGGTGGCTCTCAGGAGCCAAATTTCCAGCGCAATACTTGATCCTAACCGGTTGACTCTCCGTCAACGTATATAGAACCAATGCGTCCGTAGACCCCTCTTATCACCGAATTCCGTCCACCAAACACCCCTTTACCGGGCCCGCTCACCTCAAACGAACAAAAATGGTAATACTCGAGTATACCCGGAATCAAGGGTCTCAATACCCAAAATCTCCGAACAGACTACCGTGGTTCGTTATCTAATCGTCCAGGCCCTTGCCGGCCCGACTCGAATAACTTAGCCACAGGATTGAGCTCATAGGTCATAGAAATCCGAACAGATGCAGACACAGATAACAGATTCAAATTTTGCATAGTAAATTGGCATATGAACAGACTAGAGAACGAGTGTGATAAAGTACACCCTCGTCTCGAACAAATAAACAGATTGCAGAGCAGAAATCAAGTTAAACAGCAATGGAGGGGAGTGGTACACTCACCGGCTTAACTTCAAAAGTTTTCACTTCAGATTGGCCTTAATCGCCAAGAAACCCTAAAATAATCAAAATAAATCAATTGAAGGTTTTACTTCCAGAATCGAGTAAACACAATGCACATGAGGCTCGACTACTAGTCGTATGCCTCGCCAAAATAATTACTAATGCAAGGGTGGAAAACATGATTTTCTTGGAAACAAAAAGGTAACATGAAGACTTAGGCGCAAACAACCCAAAAGCCTTTCATTTCCACCAAAAGGCAAATCTACTTAAAGGAACCAAACGGCCTAGAAAATCGGGCAGCACCGTCCCTAAAATTCTTACTTTTCCAGCCATTAAGGCTTCATTATTTCCTCAAATTAGCCCCAACATTTCACACCAAAGGTCATCTCATTTCCCAAAAGCCGTACAGGGCTCAAAGTGGTACAAGTACAAAAGTTAGCTAGGAAACAACCAAAATGAAAGCAAGCCCTAAGAGAGACTCGACGACGAGTCATAAAACAATGCTGAACACAACCCCAATAGGGTCTCATATGCATAAATAAGCATGGTAGCAAACCAGCAATTAATATATGACCTTAACTTAAGCCTTAATAGAAAAACCGTGTTTGATCTTATAATGCGGTAATGGCGTCAATTTCACTACGGTTATCGGTTGGGGGTGTAAGACCCACCGATTCGAAGCTATGAAACAGGGCTACAACAATGTAGAAGGGCACTCAATCCAGTTCCTAGCTTAACTAGGTCGAAAGTGCCAAATACTATACCAGAATTACCAAAACAGGTTTGCAAAACACAGAAAACTGTAATTACTATAACTCAGTCTATACAAGTCCAAATGCCGAACTTCCAAAGGCATATGATAGCTAAGACATCCAGTAACATTTCATCAGAAGACACCAACTTCAAAATCCAAACCAAAACCAGTCAAAATAGGCAATTACTATCGCAGTTCCGCACATTCTGTTCACCAAAAACAGCAACAGTAAAAACGGCATAACTCTCTCTATACTACTCCAAATTCCCTGAAATTTTGCAGGCACTTCTTACTCACCAATACCTACAACTTTCATGTTTTGAGCAAAGTCCAATTCGGCCTCTAGCTATGACCTAAAATTTCGGACAGAATAGGGGATTTAAGAACCCTAACTTTTCAATTTTCACACCAAATCCAAAATTGATTGCATTTAACCACAATTCACACTCACTAGAGTCATTTCCAACCATTACAATCCATCATACAAGCACCCAACATCAAGATCATATTAAACCAGAAAAATCATCAATAAAATGAAAAACTTCACCAAATCACTTCAAACCAAGATAAAACCAGAAATTTCAGCACTTCAAGCACTACTAAGCATAATTTAAGCTTCATAGGGTGTAAGAGGGTGTTCAAGCTTCACTTACCAAGAAACAAGAGAGATGAGGTTGTTGAACACCTTAAACCTTCAACCAAGCTTCAATAAACAACTTACTAGCACTAGAAGGTAAGATTGTATGGAATGGAATTGGATGTAACCAATGTTTTTGGTTGATTTGCAACAAGTAGAAGCTTGAATGGTGAAGAAAGTTTCTTCCTTCCTTGCTCAAGGTGGCCGGCCAACAAGAGAAGAAAAATGGTGATTTTTTGTGCATTTTTTTTTATATATAATCCTTTGGTCAAAAAAGTCAAAATTGGGAATAGTAATTCTTAAAAAAACTTCCAATGAGGAGGTGACACTTGTCACCTCCATAAATGCATTCTTATCTTTCTTTCCTCTCTCACATCAATCACTTCACACATTCTACTTATCTATTAACACCCGATAAATTTTAAACAGTATCCGAAACTTAACCTTATTGGCCGAATTTTTCCGAACTTTTCGCACTAGTGGGTCCCACGTCCACTATTTACTCTTAATTTTCTAAAAATTCTCCAATGCTAGAAAAATCATCTTAAAACTATAATTGCTCATAAAATCCACTAAGAAAATATTTCTAAACCAGAAAATGCAGAAAACATGCAATTAAAGGGAACTAAACCCTAAGAAAATAATTAGGGTTTTACGGGTTCTCACAATTATGATACATAGTACCTTAAAAGAGAGCATACTTGGTAGCTTGGAGTTCCAATTTTCAGCTGCATTTCTAACACTGGGAGTAGCTCCTATTATTAGGCAATTGATTGTTGAATCCATCCAAGAGCTTAGCTCAACAATCATTTTTATCTCCTATAGTCCATATCCACATTGCTTGATAATCTCCACCAATACTTCTTTCATTAAATGGGCAAAGGTTGAAGAAACTAACTTGGATATTGCATCTGCCCTTTTATTTTGAGATTGACAAATTTGTTCAATTTAAAAAATTTTGAACTTCTAGATCATCTCTTTCACCTTCACGAAGCATTTGTTTTTTGCATTGGTTCTTCCTTTGTTTCATATACTCCCTTCACCTAGTTCACCACTAGTTGAGAATCACTATGTACCTTGAGAGAATCAGCTCCAAGCTTTTGAGCTATTCTCATTCTAGTTATAGGAGTTTGGTATTCTGGCTCATTATTATAGGGGTGAGATTTAGTGCATGTTCGGTTACCGTGGTAAAATGAAATTGGTAGATATAGTTATTTTACTCTTAAATTTTTAAACCTAATTCAATTTTGAATTTAGTGTAACCATTTTCATTTCAATTTTGAATTGAATTCAGAAATGGTAAATGAAAACGGGTTTTACCGTTTTCATGAGAAGAAAAAAAAAGTTGAAACAAGTCAACATGTGAGGACTCGTAAAAACTATTATTTTATGCCTAATTTATGGCTTAATAAATTATTTAATTGGATTTTCGCTTCGAGGAATATTTTCTAGTCTTATTAGACCTAAATACATGGTAATATAACTTCGTTATATTTTTAAAATGATTCGTTTCAAAAATTAATTTCCTGGAGTACGTCTAGTAAAAATAGTGAATAGTACTTGGAGATTTTATCCGCGTAGTAACACAATAAGCTTGGAATATTGGAGACTTGTACTATGGTCCTAAAATAGGTAATCTTATGAGTAAATACTCAAGTGATAGTTAGTAGCGCAATCGTTATAAGAATTTATTGGAAGTTTCGCGTTATAGCGTTAAAATTGACGGTACGCGTTTTCACACGCGCGACGTTATTTGAGGGACTTTAGACCCTTATATCGGGACAATTAAGAGTGAATAACACTTACATGAATATAAATGCATTGGAGGTTCAGTGCACTAGTGAACCAAACGCGCGAGAAAATCGAACCTAATCGCGCCAAACGCGCCCCTAATGAGAGTTGACTTTTGGGTGAATTTACACCACTTATTTCACCTTCTCTTGGAAGCTAAAGGAAATCAGATTTCTCTCCATCTTCTCTCTCCTCATAGCCGACCAAACACCCTCCTCTCTCTAACTCCATTGCTTCAAAATTTCTGCTCACTAATCTCACTCAAAACCACCCCAAATCATCTCCAAATTCAACCAAACTTGCACCACACCTAGCTTGACACTTGAGGAGCATTTTGAGCTGCAAACAAGGGCTGGAAATCACGGTTTTTCTGGGGTAATAGAGGGCCGAAAATTCTGCTGAACATCAACCCAAAGTAAGTGATGATCCACTCTTGGAAACTTGAAGTTTGGAAGCTATCTTACCTTGTTAAGTTCATGCATGCATTTGGTTAGCTTGATATGGATGTAAAATGTGATAGTGGGCTCTTTGTATTCCCACACTTGGGTTGTTGTTGCTGATTTGAGGATCAATGTTGGATTTAATGGTAGTTTAATGGTTATAATGATGAATTTATGGAGTGTTATTGTTGGGAACTCAAGTAGAGGTCATGACCAGAAATTGCCGAATCTGCCCCTGTTTTGTTCGGCCATGATAAGGCCCATTTTTGGTGATTTATTGGCATAATCCTGATGTGTATATGTTATATTATGTGTGTAGAAATTTTCGTTGGAAAACATTAACGATTGGATGGGCAAATGAATTTATTCATGAACTAGGCATGCTGGAAAATTATTTTCGGGTAAAACTGTCCAGTGGTCGTATTTTAGCCGTAACTCTGTCCTCGGGTGTCGAAATCAAGTACCGTCAGTGGGGTTTGAAACTAGACATTCCTAGCTTTAATTTGAGATAAAATTCACGTTCTGATTCTTTGTGAGTGATCCGAACCAAACGTTTTAAGTTAGCTGTCCTGTCTCTCGGATTTGCTGGAATGGCTTGTTGAGGCAGCAACTTGAGGCTCAATTTTGAGCTGGTTGCTTGCCGAATTTCAGAACATTTCCTTCTGTGAAATTTTAGTCCCGTGAATTTATTTTCTAACGCCATAAACCATGCCTCATTCCGAGTTAAATTGATTGAGTTGTGACTAAAACAAGAGGACCGCCCTGTTTTGGAAAAACGTAGTATTTGGACTGATTTGGGGCAAAACTTGGGAATGATTTTATTAATTGAAGTTCTTGATGCTCATAACTTACCAAAGGTATCATGGATGTGTCTTAGACCTTTGTTTCACAAATGAACCATGTTCGGGTAGTTTTCTTGGTTAAACGATTTGAAATTGTGAAATGAAAGTCACAAGGCAGATTGCCTTAGAATTTTTCCTGAACTTTGGTTGACTAATTAACTACCTTCCCGAGGGTATTTTTCCCTGAAATTTGATAGAGGAATACCTTGCATATAGGAGTAAAATACTACCAATTTTGGCACCAATTCAAGTTCGTTTCGATACCGAATTAAATTGCTAGTGTTGGAGGTTCAAAACTGGAAATTCTTCTTCAGTCTTGAATCTTCCTCAACTTTGAGCTACCGTATCTCAGTACTCGAAACTCCGATTCTTGATCCGCTTGTTTTGTTATAAACCTCACTTGTAACACTAATTGATCTGTAAATTTCAGAGGCCGGTTTGCAACATGTGAATCGTGCCGAATTTCCAAAGTTGGCCGAAATCCAACTTAATTCTGCCTTGTACGCCGAACCTGTACCTTCAAGCTCATTTTTGAATACCTCCCACTTAGATTCATGGAAAAGTGTCTTTTAAGAACTTTTATTACTTTCTAAGAGGTTTCCAACGGTACCAAGTTTTATAATTTTGGACCTACTGAGTGCAAGATCTGATTTTTCTAAATTTGACGCGCAAAGCTGAAATTTGCTGATTTCTTAGAAAATGAAAATTTGAAAACTTGTTACTCCTTCTTGATGATAATTGATCACTTTAAACTTGATTTCATGAAGGAAATCAGTTTTTCTTGTGTTAATAAAACCTCACTTTTGAACCTTTATTTTGAGTGGCTAAGGTTCTTGGTTTGAGGTATTGACTAGTCCAAATAAGCGTAACTCCTTTCTTGATTAATACGTGATTGTGAGTGAAAAATACTTGTTAATTGCTTCAGGTGATCAAGCGAGTCTTGAAAAGAATCCCGGAGGGGACAACTAAAGATTTTCTCGCTCAATTACTTTTGAATTGGTGAGTGTCAAGTGCATGACTTGTCGTGTTTACTTGATTTACCTGCTCATATACGTGAATATCACTTGATGAGACGAGTGTGTACTTTATCGCACTCGCTCTCCTTTACTTGAACTTTACTTGTATTAACTTGGTTTTCAAAGTCGATTGAGTGAATCTCGTCGACTAAAATATACCCGTTTTCGTGTGCGTGTCGTGTTGCCATGCATGTCGTGTATGTCGTGCGTGTCTTGTTGTCGGGTGGAGTGAACCTCCTCGACTTATGGGGACGCCCAATTCTCTTAACCAATCTTACAACTCGAGCCGGCATGGGCTTGGTCGAGAAGTTTGATAAACCAAGAGAATAACAAAACACAACTTGATCGTTTGAGATCTTGTTCGGCATACTCGTGGAGTATCGCCCTTTCCGTGCGTGTTCAAAAATCAAAACTTGATCTCTTGAGATCTCGTGTGGCATACTCGACGAGTATTACCTTTTTTTCGTGCGTGTTTGGTTTCGGATCCGAGAGGGTGGAATGTTGGTCGGAGGAAGTAATAAGTGAAGTTTCTACGGATAAAATACCCACCCGGATAACGGAGTGTCATCACGAGGGGGTATCGGATCGAGCCGTGGCGAAGCAAGAGGAAAATAGCTCCTGAGAGCTCCTATATCCTTGAATTGTTTCTGTTTATTTTTTTCTCGCTTGAATTGTAAATTACTTGAATATTGGGATTGTTATTTGGACAACGTGCTTGCATGTGTGTTTTCTTGGCCTCACGAGCGTTTCGCTCACCCCGTAGATTTGTTTTCCTTAACAGGAATGGATGGAGTAAAACTCGTTGGAACCCTTTGGATGTACTTTTGTATTAGGGTTTCAATTGTAATTGACTAGACATTTTGGCTATTGTATATATTTGGGAATTGATGTATCTTTTGGATCCTGACGTAAGAATTGGATAACGGATGTATTTTGAACACGTGGTACAAGATTTGGATATTCGTTTATGGAAGCGATTTTTTCCTTATTAGACTGGTATAAATTGTTATATATTGTTAAGTTTGAATTGATTTGTCTCGAGTCCTGGCGAGAGCTAGGCAGGCGTTCCGCGGATACCCTTGGGTTCGCCCTTGGGAGAAGTGGGGGCGTCACACAACAACTCAAAGTTTGTTCCAAAATCAAACAAGGAAAAACTGAGCACTGTTCCAGATTCTAGAATTAAAAACATACAAGTCCAAGGTGGTCAACAATTCAACATCCACATGTTTTAGAAAATGTCAGATATAGCATACAAGTTCAAGTCACTAAATTAGAGAAACAATAATAAATTTGCTGCCTGCCAACAGATTCAGTAAGAAACTCGAGTCTCGAAGTCCCAACATCCGAATGAGAATTGATTAATTGAATATGCTTTACTGCCAGTTGGCTAGACTTCAAATCACCTTTGGAACTTCAAGTGCAAGTAGTTTGTCGAATTCAAAGAGTGATTGAAGTTTTAGCACCTCCCTTAACCAAGCTTGCAGTAGAGATAAAGACAAGAAATATCATTTATCTTAAAATAGTATAGAAATGGAATTTTACAAAAATCAGCTTAGGCCTTAGAGTTGGACATTTTTTTAGATTCTAAACTTTCAAGAGCCTCCAATTCTTCTTCCACATTCAATGTAGATTGTGAAGATCGAAACCAATCTTGAGTAAAAATTAGAGCTTACACTATTCTAGAAGTTAAAGAATGCCTAAATGTATCAAGAACCCTTCCACAAGTGCTGAAAAAAGCTTCAAAAGCAATTGTAGATACAGGAACATCCAAAACATCACGAGCTAATTTAGAGAGAACAAGAAATCTAGGACTATTCAACTTCCATCATGACTGAATGTGGAAATCATCATCTTCATCTTCACAATCCTCACAAAGATACTTATCAGTTTCAATTTTTGAATCCTTACCCCTTGCTTCTATCTTTCTTTTTTTAAACTCTTCTTTATACATGTCTTGAATATGTTTTTTTCTATCATCAATATCAGTAGGAATTGTACTTTTAACGTCGACCAGACTTATTTGAAGAAGTTGGCGAATGCACTTCAAATGGGGAGTTGAGTTTTTTGTATTCATCAAACAGTTGAACTCAAGGTTATTTTGCAGGTGTAGCTATGTTTGCACCCACATATTGACTATACATTTTCACAAGTACAAACTCCACATAATCACATTTAATACGAGGATCAAGAATAGGGTAACAAAAAAATATTGATCTTTTTTTATCTTTCCCCAATATTTATCACATTTTTCTTTCATTTCCAATGCCATATCAGCCACTTCAAGGTTATCATTATCTATTATATCTATCAATATTGCATTCATATTATTAACATCTTTAAAAAAAAGTATTATAAGTTACATCGTTCCCGAAACCTTCAAAGTTAAGTCATAAAAGTTTTACAAAAACTTGATTAGATATCTTGCTTTTCTCCAATCAGTTGATGTAGATATCCCGAAACCTCTAGTATGAACCTTTCAAATGCCTTGATATGTTTGGGCTACATCTAACATCAAGTTGGTGGAATTCAACCTAGTTGGACAATCTAAACACAAGAATTTCTGTGATTTTATTTTTTCCATCACAACACACTCTCTAAACTTTTTCAACCTAGTAGGTGATTTTCTCGCATACATCACAACTACATGAATAGAGTCAACAGAGTTCCTATGCTTTTTCAAACCATCATTAACTACCAAATTCATTATGTTAGCAACTCACTAACATGAAACCACTTTCTCTCAAAAAAATATTTTTTCCCAATTAACAAATCTCCCCTCAAATAAGATAAGTTGTGTCATTTGAGCAAGCATTGTCAACAGTACTGGTAAATGCATCATCAATTCCCCACTTAAGTAGACACTTTTCAATAGCTTGACAAACATCAACACCTTTATGACTAGAAATTAGACAAAAACTTAAAATAATTTTCTTCAAGTTCCAGTCATTATCAATAAAACGTGCCACAAGACACATATAGTTAATTCTCTGAATTGATATCTAAGAATCTACTGCAAGACAAACCTTGCTAGTATTATGCTTAGGCAGATCATTAAATTTTGTTCTTTCATCCAAATAAAGTTGATAATAGTCCATAGAAACTATCCATCTAGATGATATCTTAAATGAAGAACAAGCAGCACACATGACTTCTTTAAACCTAATGCCTTCAACATGTTTAAAAGCCAGTTCATCAATAATCAACATATAAGCAATTTTCATTCTAATTAACTTAGGATAAATTTTCCAAAACAAAGTGTAGCTTTGATTTCCTCCTCTCTTTTTTCAGTGTTCCAAAAGCATAGTGTTACTTGGTTAGTGCTTTTGTTGTTAGGATTCTTTAGAGATCTAGTCACATGATTTCTCAAATTAGTAGTACCATTAGTCCTAACATCAGTAGCTATACTCATCATATTTGATATTATGCTTGTATACTTAAAATTTGTCCAAGCTGCAAACCTTTTCTTGTGTTAGGATTTAAGCGCGGAACACACAACTATTGAGATATCAAGTATACAACAATTTAATAGCAAACAAGTCACAAGCATGAAAGATAAACAACACACAATATTTAACGTGGTTCGGCTCCACCATTGAGCCTACATTCACGGAGAGAAAACCTGTTCTTTATTATGAGAGGAAAACCCTATACAAGAATACAACTTGAACCCAAACCCAACCTTTGTATACCATCTCTCATCTCTCAAGAACTCTCTCTCACCCCATGTATAATGCTATATGTCGCCTCTTGTGTGTCTCTTGTGTAGTATGCCAACCCACCTATTTATAGATAACATTATTTGGCCAAAACCCAAATAATAATAGGAAACCAATTCTAATTCCTAGACTTACATAGAATAGGAAATAACTTCTAATCCTAAAAAAAATAGAAAATTCCTTAGTTACTACGTCAAGTAACTAAAACGAATTAGGAAACTAGTTACTTCCACACAAAACAAGAAACCCATCTAAAAGAAATTAAGCCAATTTCCTAACAAATCTCCACCTTGGTAAAAATTTCTTTTAACAATCATTTGCCTTCAACAACCAAATAATATGGTAAGAAACTACACACCCGAATCAATACAGTCCTGATACTAAATTGATTCAATTGGCAAATGAACATGTGTAGTTGCCCCCGAGTCTAACCTCCTATTGACTCGCGAGAAGGTGTCTCAATTCACCTTCTCCCTTTGCAGGATTTCTTCTCACCACCACTTGCAATCCGGGATCCTCTTCTGTGAGCTCTAACCCTAATCATTGAGGCAACCAAGTGGTAAAATCACCATACTTCTTCCCATCCTCAGGACTATCCCACCACGTGTGGTTTTCAAGACTCCACCTAAAACGAAAACTCGTAAATGTCAGAGTCTTCTGGCGCATGGAAATTAGATCACCTTGTTTCTTTGGGACACCTGTCACACCACCCAAAAAACATAACCGAAATCTAAAAGCCACCGGGATGAAGTATCAACCATTTGAGGTGTGAATAAGTCTCCACCGATTTATGTCCAAAATCAACATTTGGTTCCACCTTTTTCTTGACTCTCGAATCACCTGCCTAAATTCACCGTCAAGTATCTCCATGCTTTTCGACTCTCCATCCTTCACCGTCAATGCTTCTTGCTAACCGACTGAAACAAGGATATCACCCATTAAATTGTTCAATTGGTAACAGCCGCCAATCCACTTGATCTCAATAGTTAACCAGGATCCAACTCTGAACAACTAAGCTCTTGATCCAACCATTCAGCTTGTTGGGATCCAAGTGCTTGTGAGCAGCCCAATCTCGCAACCAAGCTCTGATACCACTTGTTAGGATCCAAGCGCGAAACACACAACTATTGAGATATCAAGTATACAATAATTTAATGGCAAACAAGTCACAAGCATGAAAGATAAACAACACACAATATTTACCGTGGTTCGCCTCCACCATTGAGCCTACGTTCACGGAGAGAAAACCTGTTCTTTATTATGAGAGGAAAACCCTATACAAGAATACAACTTGAACCCAAGCCCAACCTTTGTATACCATTTCTCATCTCTCTAGAACCCTCTCTCACCTCATGTATAAGGCTATATGTCGCCTCTTATGTGTCCTTGTGTGTCTCTTGTGTAGTATGCCAACCCACCTATTTATAGATAACATTATTTGGCCAAAAATTCAAATAACAATAGGAAACCAATTCTAATTCCTAGACTTACATAGAATAGGAAACAGCTTTTAATCCTAAACAAAATAGAAAATTCCTTGGCTACTATACTTCAAGCAACTAAAACCAATTAGAAAATTAGTTACTTCCACACAAAACGAGAAACCCATCTAAAAGAAATTAAGCCAATTTCCTAACATCCTGTATGGTCCTCACTTTTCTGACACTTCTACATCTTCCAAGCTAGGAGCAGAATTTGGAGTTGGAGCGAGACTTTTACAAGAAAAAAAATTTGGTATCATCTCAACTTGGTTAGGAATGGTAGTTCTTTCCATAGACATTGTTGTAATCTGGAAAAAAAAGATGAATAAAAGAAAATCAAATAAGGATATATTCAAATTTTGAACATGAGAATACTAGTGAACATCACAGCAGTGAACATCAATTTTGAACAAGAAAAAAGGGATATGTGTGCTAGCCTTTAATGTAAGCAGTGAGAATCAAGGCTTCGACATTTTGGCTAAATAAGAATGACCATTGACCAAAAAATAAAAACAAGGTTTGAAAAAGATAGAAATTGAAGAACACATAAAAAGGAATAGGAATTTTTAAGCATAATAAGAACACATAAAAAATAGGGTATCAATGAAATTTTTTTGATTTTCAAAATAATAATAAGAGCATACCTATTAGGAGTTAGAGACATGAAATTCCACCAGAGAGCGATGGATGAGTGAGCTAGCATTTGTGAGGAGTATGGAAGAGAACAAGTGAGCACCTAAGGTAGTGAGGTGGTGACGTAGTAAGGGTGGTAAGGCAGTGAGATAAGGATAAGACTTGAGAGCAACGGACGAGTGAGACCAGGACAAGGATTAGAGGATGAAAGTGATAGACGAGTAATGAATGGGGAGTTAGCAGGGATGAGAACGATCGACGCTGATGGCAGACGGGTGAGAAAGTTGAATGAGAACGACGATGGGTGAACAGAAAGAGGTGGAATCGATGCTTAGGCTTCTAAAAAATGTTACATTGAATTGGTCAATTTGTTCAATTTATGCCAACCACTTTACCAAATTGGAAAAATTTGTACCAATTATCCCTCACATATTACTAATGTGACAATTTAGTCCCATAGAATGAAAATGAGTTGTTTTAGTCCTTAGCATATAAAATGCACTCATTTTTTGTCCTCCAACGCTATTCAGGCCAATTTTGGCTGGCATGAGTCATGGACCCATCATGTGTTCTATATTTAACGGATAAATTTGGCAAATCACTTGTTGCATTGACCCAAATGCAAACGATAATTTTTTTTTAGTCAAGCACTAAAAATGAAAAAGAAAAAAAGAAAAAGAAAAACAATCTAAAGTGCCCTTTTGTTTCTTAGATATAAAATCTAAAGCAACTCTCTCATTTCTTCAAAGTTCAAATGATTTTTTTTTTATTTTTTGGAGAGGATGATACAAAATTTGTGATTGATAATTAATTCCTTTTTAGAAGGCCAAAAACCTAAAATTTACTATGCTTCCTAAAAAATCCGCTGCTTTAGACATAGCGAAGAGCCACTGGGCTGAGTTGAAAGTTAAGATCTATTGTGCTTTCTCAAAAATCAGTAGCTCTTTCCTTGAAAATATGTTTAATTCTCTTTTTGTTCTCTCACTTTTTCCATCTTTTTTCCATGGGACTTTGAATGCTTTGTTGGTCACCAAAATTCAAGTTTCAACAAACCCCAAAACTAATCCCTTTTTTCCAACAACTAGGAGGAGAACACTATGCGATGCGTGGTGTAATTTTTGGGCTTGCCCAAAAATGCCCAATTATTCAAATTTTGGATATTAAGTATGAAAAGTGACATAAAGATACACCAAAATCTTTGTGATTTTGTTTTTGTAATTTTATTAAGCAGTGAAAATAAACCATAATTTTAACTTAGTGACTAAGTGACGAAGAATTATTTTTTGCTTTGGCTACTAATTAGAACTTCCCCTAATGCGCGATGGGGAGTTGGCAGATTGTCACAAGCAGTCATGCCCAGGACCTGCAGTAGTTGTATTTTTTCAATTGAAGTTCAAACGCTTTGATTGTGAAAGTATTGCAGTGGTGTCCCTATTAAGCAATGGATTGATTTAGTTATAAAGTTAGGGAAATAAGAAAGTTGGTTTAACAAAAGAAATGACACTAAAACCAATAGCACAGTAATACAACTAATCAAAAGCAACATATACTAATGTTTAATGCAAGTCATTACTTGTGAAAAGTAAGCAAGTTGTACAATTCAAGTTACATTCATCGAAAAAGAAATCTTACAACCACCTCTAGTCCTCACTTTGTAGTTTAAAGATCAAGATTATTGTGCTCCATTGGAACAATGAATTGGTGCTCAAAGATTTAAACAAACCATTATTTAAATTCGTGTATATTATAGTAAGTGATTGTTGATGTAAATACTGACTATTGGCTACCATATTTCAAAGAAAGAATAATAAAGTAGCAAGAATTCAAGGGCAAAACTACATTTAACTTCGCAAGGTTCCAGTACCTTTGTTGTACATAGCTCTGATCTGCCAAGAAGCATAATGGAAGTACCTCTTGTATACGTATCAAGATAATAATCTTATTACAATACAAGCAAAGGACCGAGCTATGTTGCCAATCCTCGATGCAAAAAGTAAGGAAATACTTCAGCACCTAACATAAATAAAAAAAAGGTTTAAAGCACATTCCATGCTCCTAGTTCTAATCCAACATCACATTAAAATAATAACTCTTGCCAACCAATTTTTCCAAAACATGAATGCTATATAATAAAGAATGGAAAGCTGAAAAACGTCACATGCCATTCTAACCTATTAATCGTATAAATAGACCACGTCTTTTGTTCATGCCACATTTCACCATTCACTCTGGCGCAATAGATCAAAGATAAATTGATGGTGATAAAAATTTTTAGCATTTCGAAAGAATTCAACCAAGTAGATAAAGAAATCTCTCATTCAAATGAATACACTATGAGTGAACAATAAGACATTAATTTACACTATAAGAAAATTTCCTCTTCTCTTTCTAGAGAAGTTTTGTAATATAAATTTGACCTTTCTAGACATAATTCACAATCAAACGCCACACCTAATAGCAAAACCAGCCAAACAAAGCAATAAAAATAAGATCTAATATTCAAAGACAAAAAAATTTGAAATAACATGAAAGCTAACTCTAGTTAAAACATTACTTTTTGAAGGCGATTGATAAAATTAGAGATATAAATACAAAAAGAAAGAAAAGAAATTTGCCATAACAACAGGGAAAACGATAACATATAAGATAATGAAAAAATTTCTTAGCATTTTCTCTGCGTCTTGGTCCCAAAATCTATATCTGTTTAAGCCTGAAATCTTAAGAGCATAGTTTTGTATTTTAGGAGAAAGATCAAATTCCTAAATACAACAATAACTAAAAAGTCTAACAATTCTTATCAACTTTCAATGAATTCAAATCACCCATGTATAAGGACAAAGTCAATAGTATTCTAAACTTTATTAAGGCATGTAAAAATACACTACCACATACAACCCCGTATGAATTATAAATATCTAATTCTAGATTGAACAGCTACAATAAAAAAAAAGTAGACACTGAGAATAGAATATAATAGATCAGTTGATTTTCACTCAAAGTTTCTGGCAGTAATTAGTAACAATAGCATATGGATCATACTCCAATCAATGTTAACAATAGTACATTCAAAATCAAGTCTTTCTACAAGTTGTTGCAAGGGACTGCAATTTGTTGGATAGAAGAGTTAATTTTCAAAAGAGGACAAGCCAATATTAGCCTGTTTTCCGCATCATGCTTTCTTGGATAAGTATGGATTCAACCCAAAAGAGCACAAGGTCTAAAGAGACCAAAATCAAATAAAAAAAGAAAAAGAAGAAGCCTCAATATTTGATGATAGGAAATTGTGACAGTGACAATGACAGGCTCAAGCACAATAGAATAGCTATCTTTACAAGACTGTCCTTCCCATGTCTAATGAACAATGGCAGCATATGTTTGACCACAAGTCAAATTTGTTGTTTAAAGTGCTTAAAATTGGTTATGTAGAGTATAAGTAGCAAAGCACTTCAAGCAAAATAGAAACGTAGGATTGAGAATTTATATGAAAGCCTTTAACTCTTCAAATAAAAGTCAAGTTTTACGAACTAAAAGAAAAAGTGCAAGAAAAGGGATTGGACTAAAGAAGGGGGGGGGGGAACATAATCGTTTGCTTGACTTAAAGGCTAAAACAAACGAATACCACTGCCCATCAATGAACACCACTATTTAACCTACAACAAATGATAATACAAAATACTTTTCCTAGTATGTAACAGTTACCATTCTAGGAAATGGTGATCAGAAAGATTGAACATAGAATCTTCATCATTTACACCTGCAAAAAAGAAAAATTTACATTAATCACACAAATAAGTTCATAAAATAAGAGAAAAGAAAAAAGAACAAATTTTAAAAATAAGCACCAAAGTCTGAGGAATATGCATGTCACCATTGGATTTGAAAGTACAAAGAAGAAAAACCAAAATCATGAGAATTCGGAGATATTCACAATGACTTTGTCATTTAACTTAGATTCATGCCTCTTGTGTGCTTCGTTGATCCTAGAAGAATTCAACTAAATTTGCAAAGACAAACAACACATTAACAAATTAAGAAATAAAGCATAAAGACATTTAATACAGAGAAAAATTATCGACAATATGACTACTTCAGTGCAATCATGAACCAATTAGAGAATGATTTTCAGTCGAGAATGTTTATTGTCTTTTTTTATTGCCCGAATTGTTCCTAAGTGTAAAATGTAATAACAAACTCAAAAAATTAATCACTATAGACCACATCTATGACAAAATCCTTTTAACTCTTGCAATTAATGATATGTTCCATGAACTGAAACAGAAAATGTAAGAACAAGGAAGGCAATAAAAAGGAGAAAACAAAGTGTAACCATTAGGTTTGCACAAAAGGTTGAAACTACAGACTATAGCTATTTAGACACGGACCCAATTATTAACCCACAAAAGTTCAAAATCCATATTACTTTTCAATTCTAGAAGAGTCACCATTCTGGAAAATGGTTCTCCAATAGATTGAACTTACAATCTTTAATATTTTCACCTGCTAAAACTAGAAGAATACCATATTCACATAGCAAAATTTAAAAAAAAATGGGAAAAATGGGAGCAAGGAGAAGAGACATAAATCATCACCAGAAAAAAAAAAGGCTAGGATAATTAAAACAGTTTACTTGCATCATTTGGTTTTATTTACGTATAACAGTGTTCGGTATCATGAACTATTTCAAGAACTGCAAACATTAGCACAAAGATCAATATGCAAAATCATTACAATCTAAACCCCCATCTAAGGGGGAAATTTGGAAAAAGAAAGCCACCTAGAATTTTTTTATTAGCTATTGATCAAATTGGATAATGAATCTTATAATCTGAATAAATTATCTTGTTGATCATATATGAATGAAATTTCAAGATTTTTAATGCTTTCACGCTTCATTTGCTTTTGCTAGAAAGTCTGAAATATTATGCATGAATGGAGGAGGAATGGTTTTGAAAGAGCCAACAAATATATTAAGCAAGATTTCAAAACCTCAAAAATCCCCATGGAATAAATTATTAAGAAGATGTAGTCAAACGAAATCGGCAATTGTATAAATTATAATGGCAAAAAGGAGCAAATAGATAGACAACTTAATGATACCAAAACTAATGACCTTAATTGACTGGGGAAAATGGCCAATTTCATCCCTAAACCTTTTTATAGTGTCAATTTCATCCCAATATAATTTTTTTGGCCAATCTGATCCCTATACTTATTTAGCACTTCCAATTGAGGGACGTTGCGGGGGTACCACCATGTAAATTCGATCAAGCTAATAATCGAACAACTAAACAGTGGTATTTCAGGTACTTCACTACTAGGGCGATAACAAAAGAAGTAAAATTAATGAAGGACCCAATTCTAAACCTAGGTTCTTGTAAAAAAGAGAGATCTGCTCAAATCCCAAATTTCCCAAACTTGTATACAAAATCACCGCAATGAAATACATCCAAGGAGGAATTGGGACAAAGCATCCTCAAGCTCAGCTGGTGATTGAGTCCTAAATAGCATCGGCTCAAATGGTTCGGAATTAGAAAGCCTGATTTATGAAGGAAATGACAAATATTACAATGGAGACAAAACATGCAATGCCATTGCCTTGAACAATGCCGAATCATGACTGCATGGATGGAATCAAACCTATCAAGAAGAGTTCATGGTTGTAGAAATTATGGGGTAATTTTTTGCATGTGCTAAATGTTAGGATTTGTTCAAAATATTGTTTGAATTTTGACTATGAAATAGTAGTGAATGCAAAAACGTGTGCTTGTAAATTTTTTTTGTTGTATGATCCATCCATACCCTAAAATATGAAGAATATGAAGAATATGATGGCTGCAACTTTGAGGGATCTGATAAGTGCCAAGAGGGAAAATGCAGCACTGAAGATTGAAATTAGCAAATTGAAGACAAAAGTGAAAATGTTGTTCCTGGCTTATATTTGTTGCTACATTTTAGCTCTTGTTGTACTTAGAGGCACTTAAAGGCAAAAGCAGCTAATTCCACCAATTATTGTTTGAAAAAAAATCGCAACAATAACGTTCTGACAGAATTCTGATACAAAACTATGCCTACCGGGCAAGAGAAATTTTTTTTTTTTTAATAACCAGCCCAGCAGCCACTGGAATATCTACAAAAAACTGCCCGGCTATTAGGCCGACAACCTGCAGATTTTTTTTTTTTTTTAAAAAAAAAGCTTCAAGGCTGCCGGGCTTAGTAAACAACCGAATACAAAAGTGAAAAATCGGCAGCCATGATAAATTTCCAAAAAATCTGGCTGCCATCAAAGGTAAAAAAAAGGTCTGCATGGCCCCAGTGCATAGCAAACAACCTAATACAAATATTCATCCCTTTTTTTTGTGGGAAACTCAAATGTAGATGCAGATGCAGGTTGTAACATGTTAGTAGTGGGACGGAGTAGTATTGTGGCAGTCAGTAGCTTCTTCTTTTTTTTATTTTTTCTTTTTTTGGGTAATACTTGTCCTACTAATACTATTATAGATTCTTAAAAAAATTTAAAAACCTTTTTGACATTTATATAAAAAAATTTTAAATGAAAAAGTTGTAGGGACAAGTGAAAATGCAGTGGGACCGAAGTGGAGAGGAAGGTGAGTGCATGCGTGAGTGTGAGAGTAAGGAGACGAGAAGGAGGTCGGAGGTGGTGGAAAAAAGATAAAGGTAAAAGTGGAGAGAGAGAGATATAAGGAGATTATACTGAATAAAAGAAGGGAAATGAGTATATTGGTATAGCAGTAGACCAGTAGAAGTGTATCTTCTCTCATTCCTCACATGTCCCTCAGCACCCTTATCTTCTTCTCTCATCACTCTTTTTTTTTGTTTCTTACCATTTCAAAGCTGCTGCTACTACTACAACTAATGAGGAAAATTCCACTCAAAAAAAGGCTACTGGGCTAACTTAAAGTTTAAAAAAAAAAAAAAAACTGTAGCCGGCCAGATGTTTTGGAAATTTATCATTTAAAAAAAAAAGAAGCTGCAGCCCAACAGCTTTTTTGCAGATTTCCCAGTGTCTGCCGCGCTGAACCAGCTCGGCTACCAAACATTTATTAAAAAAAAAATCTGTTTGTACCAAAACTCTATCAGAACGTTATTGTTGCGATTTTTTTTTCGAACAATAATCAAAGGAATTAGCTAGCAAAAGCAAGGCTTGTTAGAATTGAAGAACTGTATGCACAAGTTCTAGACATCACATGAAACTTTATGGTTCATATATTTTGGACCATGTAATGCTGCCCTTTTAAAATGAAGTAATTCTTGAGTTTTCATGTAGGTAGTGATATGTTTTGGATATGGATTGTTATGGATTTGTAATAGTTTTGAGTTCCAAGTTGTATGTTTACAAATTCAATGCTGAATGTGAAAGAGAGCAACTTAATTAAGTGAGCTTTTGGTGATATATATATATAAATATATATGTTATTTGTTGATTCTTGGCTGAACTAGAAGCATTGCATAACATTAAGGTTGCTTACGTATGAACATTAAGAACATTGCCAAATGAGATAATGTAATATATAGTTATCAACTAACATAACTTCAGTCAAATGCTATCAACTGTTTAGAAGCTACACAATGTTTGTAAGACAACAAAAAGCCTTAGAATCAAAGTCCTGATAGCCAAAAACAATAACTCCAGGGATTCATTACAAAAACATGTAAATCTCATGATATCAATTTCCAGCAAATCCTCAACAATACTTGAAATCATTGCCTAATGAAGCCAAACTTAGCCACATATTCTAGCCATTTGTTACTATCAAAAAGGACAAAAGACAAATTCAGTAGCAACTACTTCAACCTACTTCAGCAGCCTTCTTCAACACCAACTTCTACAACTACCAACAAGTACAAAAGACAAATTCCAGCCACCAAACAGTTTTAGCATCACATAAGAGCAAAAAATTAACTTCAGCAGCAACTCCTCCAGCTCTAATCATTTTCACTGGTCATAAGGCTCATTGAGTATCTATGAGCGTGCAAATTATTTTGCAGTGAGAACCTCCAAGAGTAAGTAACAATAATAATTTGTATAGAGTTTCATGGCTACAAATTGTTACCCTTTGTTTTCTTCTTTTTACAATAGCCATCCTATTTCTCCTTTGTTTCTAGCAAAAAGTTACCCTTTGTTTCTATGCTTGTTCTTGACAGTAGGTGCAAGTTCATTTGGTCTCGCTCAAAATATGACAAACAATAATACATGGTCCTACACAGCATCTAAGAACTTTCATCTGGAGCAGTTGATTGAACATCAATTTCTTCAGGCACTTCATCAACTTGCATAAGCAATTTCAGATGTATTCATTAAATAACCAAACAAACAACAATAATAGTAGTACTAATCTCGGAAAGGAATGAAATCAGCTTTATTATACTAAGATTACAAAATAAGGAAACTGAACATACATGTGGCAGGTTCTTGCAATGTCTCATTTTCATGTTGTACGCTATTGTTTTTTAATCACAATAGGAGCTCAGAAACATCCGAAGTTAATAGTTGATAACTAATATCGTGTAATATGAAACCATGCCAGTTTCACCTTGAGCTTCTTCTTTTCCCTTGGTAGCCAATGGGCAAGTTCTTGCATTGTGTCCAACGACCTTGCATTTTCCACACCTATTGCTATTCAAAGTTGGTATCCATTCATTGTTGTCTTTTCCTTCCATGATCAGCTGACACCTTCTTTTAGTATGACACTTTTGGTGACATTTAGAGCAAGCCATCCGTGTGATACCCTTCCTAGACAATCTTATACACCCTTTAGATTCAGTTCTTGGCTCATTGGGTTCTCTCCTTCTTGCCTTTTTAGACCTATCGAGAAGTTTTAGTTTCTTAGGGGTACACAAAGGGACCTTGTTAGAACATTTCAGTTATTATGTCGATTAATTGGACCAATAGCTGGCTCATAAGCCTTTAGATATGCATCTATAGAGTAATATGGATGCACTTGAGATTTTGGCTCGGCTCTAGTCAATGCAATGCAGCCTATAATGTGTGAGCTAGGTAAACCAGTGAGCTCCCATATTTTTGCATGTACATGTCTTTGCCTTTAAGTCAACAATAGATGTGGTTCCATTCATATGTGTCACCTCAAACCTATCGTCATCAGACCACTTGGAAATATTTGATCTTGCATCATTTTTTGCCTTTTCAAGTTTTTTTTTTGAATTTTTGGACAAATAACATTATTTTTTTTCTCATCCACTCTCTTTTTGTCCTCAGTCTTTCCATTAGGTATATTCTAATGTTTTCAAACATACCACGGATGGGCATTTCTCTTGCCTCTAATATCATAGAATCAAAGCTCTCACACAGGTTAATTGGACCAATCGTATGCTAATGTATTGTCCACTAGTCATTTGTGTGCATTCTTATCATACCACCTCAACACAACTATTTTGACTTCAAACTTATTGACATAAAAGGATCTTGCACAAGCCCAAAACATAGTCTATAGTGTTTCCCTAGGAAGGAGCTTTTTGAAGTTGTTGTGTAGATGTCTAACACAGTGTCTATGCTCCACTTCAAGAAGAATATCTTGGATGATAGAACCCAAAACCTATTGTCCTGCCCCATTTTTGAAAATAAAGTAAAAGAGAAATGGCGTTAGAAAATGGTGTTAAAAAAATGAGTTTTTAATTTTTAGAAAACAAAGAAAGAAAAAGGGCCTAAAATGGGACATATAAAGTGCGACAGTTTGGGCCCAAAATTTTAGTCTAAAAAGAGTTTTTAAGGAAAATTGGAGTCGCCACTTGGTATTGAGTTTAGTGTACCAAGCCACCCATCATGTTTGAAAATGAAAAGAAATAAATAAAATCTTTCTAGATGACTCCAAGTCTTTGAAAAAAAGAGAAAAGAGTTCGGGAGTCACATTTGAAGAAAAGGAAAGGTAAAGATTTGATCTAAGGCATCCTTTCAACCTAACCAAAACTAGTTGCGAGATTTAGTCGAAATTTTTCCTAATCTAATCTATAAACATATTACATTTGGATGTTTCTATATGGATGCAGACATAAACTTAGGGGGTATCGAGAGGGACAGAATGTCTCTTCAAAGTTTAATTAGTGCAAATCACATTAATTGTGATGACTAAGAATGATTCTTTGAAGAGGTCACGAAAAATGCGAAATATGAGACTAAAAACAGAAATTATAATATATAGACAGCTATACATGACCTAGAAGAGGGGAATGCAAAATAACGGGTATTGAATGCTAAAATTCATGACTCAATATTCCTTCTTATAGAGGGGACAAGAGCGTGTTAAAACTAAGAAACCAAACTCGTTCATTTTTCATATTTGAAGGGTGACTCTCCTAACCTTATCAAGCAAATGGACTAGCCTATTTTTAATTTCCTAAAATGAAATGCAATTCTAAATGATATGGTCCAAACATATAGATAGTAAGGGAATAATAGTAGGAAAAATATCATGCAAATGAAAATAACTTAAAAATAGAAAAAATACATGAAATGCAATAAATATCACACAAGGTATGAATCTAGCGCAAAAATGGTCTAGCATTGGACTAGTCCATTTCTACAAGTCCTCACTAGTGTTGGACTAGTGAGAAATCGGGGAGAAAGACCACAACTAATATTGGACTAGTGTGGTGACGTCATACATTTATTATAAATAAATAAAGCATAATTAAAGCAAATAAACATATAGAGCACATAACAATAGGTATAATATCTAAATGCAAAATCCAAGATAAAGCGGATAAACACATAAGCACAGAAACATGAAAGCAAATAAAAACTGGGTATTACATTAGAGGTTCTAACTACAATCTAGAAGGGAAATTTTTAGAAATAATAAACCTATCTATTACATTTATCTAACTAATTACAATTTTGGCAAAAATAAAATCTATCTATTACATGGCCAAACTAGATATATTTCTTGGGCACCTATCTATTAAAAATTGGCATTTAAATGCCACCCAAATAATAATAAAAAATTAAATAAAATAATTTAAAACTTAAAACGAATAAAATGAGGGAATGAATGAGAAAAAACTTAAAACATGCAATCATACATTAAAAAAAATACATAGGAGCACATAAAAGAACTTAAAGTAAAAATAGAAGGTACTTCCCTTGAAATAGTGGTTAAATGAGGTAGAATTTGTCTTATTTATACTCCACAATCAACAAAATAGTCAACGCATCAATTTAATTAACAATTTAAAAGAAAATGTAAACATATAGCAAATTTACTTTATTATTATAAAGAAATATAAATAAACATAAAATTCTTAAAATTTACTAATTAAATGCATTTAAATGAAGCATTATAAACAATTAAAGAAGATAAACAATCATACTTAAGAAATCAAAACCATCAGGGATCCAATTGCAAGAATTTGGAAAGTTTTTGGCGTTCAATTATAATTATTAAAAAATTAGGGGTCAAAATTGAACAAAAGATAAAGTTTAGGGACCAAAATATAATTAAATTAAGGACCTAATTGAAAGAAATTAAAAGTTTTAGGGCCATGATGAAATTACTTGAAAGATCAGAGGCTTAATTGAAATTTTTGTTTTCTGATTCTCAAGGCCAGAAGGCCTTTGGGCTATCTTGTTTCTTTTTCTAGGTCGTAACTTCTTTGGCCCAAAGGAAAACCTGAAGAAAAGGATGGGATAGTCTATTTATTTTACTAAACCCTGTGTTTTTAATCTCGGACCGAAAGGTGACTTGTTTTCTTCCATCCCTTTGCTCTTGTTTTTAAACTCGGACCCTGAGTTTCCTTCTTTATTTTACTTTTGTTTTTGGCGCAGATGGATTCTGTTATTGGTAACAACTTCACCATCATCCCTTCTTCCATACTAGATCTGAAGAATGGCTTGAAGATCTAGGTGAAGAAAGTTTGCAATTTTTTTTTTGGGAAACGATGCAGAATTTTTGGAAAAAAACAAAATCAGGTTTTTTAATCTTAGTTTCCGATTTTTTCCTAGTCAGACTCGAATTTTGACGGAGTCTTTTCCATCTGATTCTTTAAATCAACTTAGACCGGACATCTATCCAGTTCCCGGTCGAACCGGTTGAACCGGCCGGTCCAATCCGAGTTTGAAAACATAGACTAAACTGGGCCAACCAAGAACATTAGGCTTTAGTTCCAAAGTCCGTGTCACAAGCCGAAGAAAATAAAATCAAATCCATTTACCAAAACCTAACAAATAATCTTAGCCCATTTCCTAAATCCCCAAAAGAAAAAAAGAAAAAATTTAACTAGGTAATTTATATCCAACAAAATTATTTAAGCCTTAATTATATCCTAAATCCAAAAATAAATCACTCAAAGCATACATAAAATATACAAAAGAAGATCAAGGCTTGAAAAGGGAAGACTTGATTCATTTTTCACAAACTTTTGGGCCTTAGTGTAATTATGCAAAAATGAGGGGCAAAATTGCAATTTCCTAATTCTTCCATGCAAGCTCCTCGAAGCTTTCTGCAACTGTGGAAGCTTATCAAGCCCAAAAACCGTACCAAAATAATTTCCAAATTTCGGAACTAAATACATAAGGTTATGCAACCTCAAACATTAACACAAGATTCACCGAAAGATTAAATAAATGGGCTGCAACAAGAAAAAGAAAATAGCAGAGAAAAGAAACCAAATGATGTGTAGCAACTTTTCAATCAATTTGGTACGAATCTAAGCATGTACGAAAGAAAAGGAATGAACTAGGGTACCTCTGATGCTTTGTGGAGTCGAATAAGCGCGGTAAACCTCAAGGAGAATGGATCCAAGAGCTGAAACAATGGAAAGCAACTTTTGCTGAAGAATGTTCAAGAATTGTGACTGCAGCAAGCTCAAGCCTCAATTCGAAATGGTTGCAGCTTTTTTTTTTGAAATTTTTCTAAATGAAACTTCTTCTACTAAGATCTTAGATTGCTTAGAAATGAAGATCTCCCCCAACAGAGCTGTATCAAAAGAGAAAATCAAGCTCTAAGACCACGGGTCAGCCAGCCTGTTTTTTTCGAAAAATTTTTGCAAAACCCTTTTTTTCTTTCTCTTTCTCTCTTACTTTCTCTTTTCTCCACCTTAGATTCTTGTGTAGCTGACTTTTCTTACCTCGTTCTTGCCCTAAAGCTGTGTATTTTGCTATTTAAATGAAATGAGAACCACAAAACCCTCACCTTAATGGTGAGGATGAGAGCTGGTTTTTTGTTGGCTATTTTGGGCCATTTGATGGCTTTTCTTCCAGCATTTTCTTGATAAATCTTTGCAGGGTGAGGTGGCCTTTGTACTGGCCAAACTTGGGGAAAAAGCCAAGAAAAAAAATGCTAATTTGATGCCTGCAAATTCCAGCTCTCTTTCGTACCTGTTTCTGGTATGAATAAATAAGGCACAACACGCGCACGTGGGGTAGAAATTTTTTTTTAAAAAAATAATATTTTTCATTTTGTTTTCTTTTCTACTTTTTCCTACAAAGCCAAGCAAATAATAAAAAAAATCAAATAACGTAAAAAATGATTTTCTTAGAAAAAAAGAAATAGCAATAAAATAAAATAAAAGTGGAATAAAGAAGATAATAAAATTCTGGTGTCTACAACTTGCTCTCTTTGTTTGAATTTTGAAGAAACTCAAGACAAAGGTGTAGATACCAAATTATTTACCTATCTATTTGAATTGCAACTGAATCAAAACAAACAAAGTGAGTTTTAAACAACACTGAAATTAGTAAGCATTTAAATCGATTGGCGGGATCTAACTTAGTCCCAAACAACTAGTGAAAAATTATTTTTGAAACTAGAATGATCGGTGGGATACAACCCAACGTTAGACAACTAGTAAAACCTAACGGATTGGAGAATCCAAACCCATCAATGAAAGGTTAGTGGGATAAAATTCAAATTTAACAGAATAAACGGTTTGTGGGATAAAATTCAAACTCAATAAAATAAAAGGTTGGTAGGATAAAACTCAAACCCAACAAATTCCAAATCCAACAAAATAAGCGGTTGGTGGGATAAAATGCAAATCCAACAAAATAAAAGATTTGTGGGATAAAATCTAAACCCAATAAATAATGGTTTGTGGAATAAAATTCAATACCAACAAAATAAACGGTTAGTGGGATAAAATCCAACCTCAACAAATAAATGATTGGTGGGATAAAATTCAAACCCAATAAATAAACGGTTGGTGGGATAAAATCCCAACCCAATAAATAACGATTGGTGGAATAAAATTCAAAACCAACAAATAAATGGTTGGTGAGATAAAACCCAAACCCAATAAAATAAACGGCTTGTGGGGTAAAATCCAAACCCAACAAAATAAATAGGTTGGTGGGACAAAACCCAAACCCAATAAATAAATGGTTGGTGGATTAAAATCCAAATTCAATTAAATAAACGGTTAGTGGGATAAAATCCAAACCCAAGAAATAAATGGTTGATGAGATAAAATCCAAACCCAACAAAATAAACGATTGATGAGATAAAATCCAAATTCAACAAATAAATGGTTTGTGGGATAAACTTCAAATCCAACAAATAAACGGTTTGTGGGATAAAATCCAAATCCAACAAAATAAATGGAGAAATGAAAATGCATTCCAACTAAAAGAAAAGGTGTGAAGTGATTTTTGTTATTTTTCTAAACAAATATTAAATTCACTTATAGAATTAGATATCACCTTTATGAAAAATTTGTCTCAATGTAGATCGGACTTAGTTAAATAAGTGCTATCCTTTCTTTCCCTTCAAGAAGGCATGCATAATCCCATTCTGCAAAAGAAAATGAAAACAATTGCGATGAAATATAACGCCACCACTATGTGATCTCTCAAGACTTGAGAACTGTGAGAACACGTATTTTCCCTTAATGTTTTTCCTAGGGTTTTTCCCTTTTAATGGCATGTTTTCTGCATTTACTGGCTTAGGAAAATTTTCTTGGTGGATTTTATGAGTAATTATAGTTTTTAGATGATTTTTCTAGCATTGGGTAGTTTTTGAAAAATTAAGGATATAGAAAGGACGTGGGACCCACCAGTGCGAAAAGCGCGGAAAAATTCGGCCAATAAGGTTAAGTTTCGGATACTGTGAAAATTTTATCGGGTGTTTAGAGATAAGTAGAGTGGGTGAAATGATTGATGTGAGAGGTAAAAGAAAAGATAGGATTGCATTTATGAGAGTGACAAGTGTCACATAGTTATTGGATTTGACTTAAGAAAGACTATTCACTATTTTGACTTTTGACCCAAGGAAGTAAATATCTCAAAAATTCACAAAAAATTACCATTTTCTTACCTTGTGTTGGCCGGCTCTCTCTCTTGCAAGAAGGAAGGAAATTCTTCAACTTTCTAGCTTCCATTTCACTCAATCTTCCACAACTAATCACCTAGAATAGATTCTACTCCATAAAAAACCTTTCTTCTAGTGCTAGTAAGTAGTTTGGTGGAGTTTGTTTGAAGAGCTAAGGTGTCCAACATCTCTCTCTCTCTTAATTTCTTGGTAAGTGATGCTTGAACACCCTACTACACCTAATGATGTTTATGTTATGCTTAGAAGTAGCTTGGGTGATGGTATATGTGATTTATTTCTTGGTTTGAAGTGATTTGGTTGAGTTTTTTATTTTTTGAGGAATTTTCTGGTTTCATATGATCTTGATGGTGTGGTTGTTTTGATGGTTGGTAATAAGGGGCTTTGACTCTAGTGGGTGTGAATTGTTGATAAATGCAATCAATTTTGGGTTTGGAATGAAATGTGAAAAGTTAGGGTTCATGAACCCCTAATCTGTCCGAAATTTTAGGTCATAGATAGAGGCCGAATTGGACTTTGCTCAAAACATGAAAGTTGTAGGTATTGATCAGTATGAAGTGCCTGCAAAATTTCAGGGCATTTGGAGTAGTATAGAGTGAGTTATACCGTTTTTACTGTTGCTGTTTTTGGTGAACAGAATGTCCGAACTGCGATAGTAATTGCCTGTTTTGACTGGAATTTGTTTGGATTTTGTTGTTGGTGTCTTCTGATGAAATGTATCTTGATGTCCTAGCTATCATATGCCTTTGGAATTTCGGAATTTGGACTTGTATAGACTGAGTTGTGTTCATTACAGCATTGGGTGATTTGTAAACCTGTTTTTGGTGGTTCTGGTGTAGTATTCTGCATTTTTGACCTAGTTGTGCTAAGATTTGGACTGAGTGGTCTTCTACATTGTTGTAGCCCCGGTTCTTAGCTTCGAAACGGTGGGTCTTATACCCTAATCCGATAAGCGTAGCGCATTTTGTGCCATTACCGCATTAGGAGGTCAAAACTGTTTTTGTTGTTGGAACAAATGAGTTACATTTCCTGATTTTCTGGTTTGCTATAATGCTTGAATATGTTTGCAAAACCCTATTGGGGTTGTGATTGGCATTGCTTTATGACTCGTTATCGAGTCTCATTGCATTTGTTTACGTGTTCTAGGGCGTGACGGTGGTTCACGGCATTCTCTTGACGGAAGTGCATGAGATAACACTTAATTGATTGGTGAGTATACTACTCACTTGGATTTATAATGTGGCTTTGCTATATGTGATTGTGATGCCTTGAAGGCTTGTTTGGCTATTGGAAATGATTAGGGTGAGGGTGTACTTGACCGCCCTCATTCCTTTTATTCTTGTGACCGATTGTTTACCGTTTCACTATATTACTGTACTGCTATATGAATTCTTGGATTTCATTCATGGAAATTGTTTGGGTGTTGGTTGGACGAGTATCCAACGGCCCTACTGTACTGAGCTCGACCCCGTTGGCATTCACTTGAATCGAGCCAGCGAGGGCTTGGTCGTGAAAATTGACTAGCCACGGGGACTGAAATGGGAATCTTGTGGTAATGAGACCCTTGGTTCCGGTGTACTCGAGTATCACCTAAAACTTACTGCTTGGAGTGCGGGCCCGGTTGGGGTATGTTGGGTGGATGGAATGGAAGTGAAGAGAGGTCTACGGTTTGGTACTTTTAACATTGACGGAGGGTCAACGGGTTTGGATCAAGAATGTAAGCGTGGAAATGGGCTCTTGAGAGCCGACCGTATCCTTTTACGAATTTGTTTTACTTCTTATTTGAATATTTGCAATGAACGATTATGCTTAAGTGATCTTGGTTGATTGTGTGATGTTGCTCACTGAGCTTTAGCTCACACCATTCCATTTGTTTTCCTTACAGGAAAATAATCACTTTTGGAAGCTCATACTTGTTGGTTGCCAAATTGAGCCATGTATATGTCTATTTTGATAGCTCTTTGCATGAAACCCTAATGTATGTTGGGTTCATCTTTTGGATTGGCAAACCGAACTTTGTATGCCTATGATGAATAGTTTTGACATGCCGATGTGGTTGTAAATGTTGAATGGCTATGTATTAAGGTTTGGTGGGATCTCGGATTCCACTATTCCAGGCATGAGTCATCGTTTTCATTTTTCTTATGATTTTGTTATTTTGGTTCTTGTGGCTTGTTCGAGCGCGCTTTTATTTTCCCGAAACGTTCTAGATCGCGTGTAACTGCCCGTAGTCCTGGCGAGAGCTGGGCAGGCAGTCCGCTAACCCCTTTGGTTCGCCTTAGGGGAAGGTGGGGCTGTTACAATTGGTATCAGAGCCAGGTTCGCGTGGTCTCTGCGCGGAGTGAGACTGGGCCAAGTGGTGTTTGTGGTCCTAATTTGATAAATATGTCTAAGTGCTCGTTTGAGCATAAGTTATGAACCGGGCATGTGATAAGTGTATGAATCGTTAGCATGGGACTCGAGGAAGTTAAGTATGTATGTCGGGTAGGAATCTTTAATAAGGATGATTTACGCTTGGGACCGGCCGGCTCGAGTTGTGAATTATCTTGGATGGGATTCTTGGGCCCGGATACGAACGAAATAAGAGCGCCTAGGTTAGAGGACTTGGGAAATTGTGGGACATACGTGATAGGCCTTAGGGATTCATTATTCTATTTAAGATGAATGATATATTTTAAGTTGAAATGTCAGTTAACTAACGAATTAATGTTTGTAGGTATGGATCCGGGCAGTTCTAGCGGCATGGGACTGGGACCGAGACCTCCGAGTGCGAGGGGCCCAGAGCACCGGGTGCTGCGTAAGCGGGCGATTCGATATCGGAGGAGGCTTGGGGAGCCTTATAGTTTGTATTCCCCTTTTGGACAGGTGTCGCGCCGACCCTGTGAGTGCTGGTATACCTATGGCTATCCTGACGAGGTTGTTTTAGCGATGGATGACGAGCGTTATCACCTAGGCAGGACAGTTGAGACTTTGAGGGCGCAGCTGGAGGAGGCTAGAGAGTTTAGCCGTTGGCAGGCATTGCGCGTTAGGGACCTGGAGCGGGATCTTCGACACACACACCAGCACCTCTTCGCTATGAGGATGCAGCTTAGGGAGAGGGCCCGGAGTATTACGTTTGACTGTGGGGTTTTACTAGACATGGCCGCGGAGGCACCACCACGAGCTACTGGTCCAGAGCGGCGAGATAGATACTTTAGGTTCCGTTGGGAACCGGGGCCCTAGGGGAGGTGATTAGGGTTGCTTTTGTATTATGAGTAGCTGGTAGATTACTTTTGCTAGGACTGGCATGGCTAATTTCTTTGGTTATTTGGTGGACTGACTAGCTTTTGGAGCCGGGGTGCTCGTGTACATAATGGGTTTTGTACCGACTGGAGGTCGGGTACTTTGTATATCTTTTGGTGTGGTTTTGTAAATAAATGTATATATTCGAGTCGTATCTTTTGGTACCTACGCTTTTGCGTGCTTTTCGTGTATTTGTTTTGTGTTTTTATTTTGTTTCTAGTTGGAGTATTACGCACACGATAGGTGTGGATCTATAGACTTTTGCACCACCTGATTGGTAAGTGTTGGAATTTGTTTTACTTGAACTACTTGGGACTGACCTCGAACTACTTGGGACTGACCTCGAACTACCTGAGATTGATCTTGAGCTGCCTGAGACCGACTAGACTGAACTTCCTTGAGACGTGACCCTGTTAGGCGAGTGTGTTCATACGTACTCTTAATGGACCTAATTTCACTGAATATATGGTATGTGACCTGTAGGTGGACTTGAATTTTATGACTATTTAAGAATGTGAATTGCTGGACAGAGGTTAGGTCAGTGTGTTCTTACCTGTACTCATGATCCTTGAACTTGAACTTGTACTTTTATTTGTGTTCATGCTCCCTGAACTTGTAATATTTGACCCTGCTTTTGAACTTCTTCGTACTCGCGCACTATGAACTTGAAGAAATTGGCTCTGCTTTTGAACTTATTTGATTGAACACTGCTTTGACCCTACTCTTGAACTTATTCGTACTCATGTGGTTGTAGACCGGCTACTACTTTTCTGTAGCGGTTGAACTGAACCTCTCTGGTGGGGCATTGCCTGTTGTGTTGTCCAGCACCGCCATTCTTCTGGCGAGGCATGCCTGTTGTGTTGTCCAGCACCACCAGGGATGAAATACTTGAACGGAGGCTTTCTGGTGAAGTTTAGCCGTTGTGCTAGCTTGTTGTGTTGTCCAGCACCACCAGGGCCAACTTACTGAACTGAAATTCTTTGGTGAAGCATAGCCGTTGTGCTCGCTTGTTGTGTTGTCCAGCACCACCAGGGATGAATTTTGATTTGAAGCTTTGCTATACCCTGAATGTCTTCCAAATATCTGGGACATTACGTCCGATTTCAAGCCTTTTGCCTGTTTTATCTGGTTACGCGATTAACTCCCTACTGGACCACTGGACCATGACTATTTGATAAGTTGGATTGGCGTGATACTGAGTACTTGAATTTGATAAGTGATTTACAAGATCATGAATTGTGATAAGTAAGATTAGAATGTTTCTTAGTATTTGACTGACTTTGGGAAAAACAAATTGGACATGGTGAATACGAGTTGGAGTAGATGGAATTCTACTGCTTGATTGGTTTCTGAGCGATATCTTGACCGGCTTTATATAGGAGTTAGAATGTCGAGGACGACATTCTTTTAAGGGGGAGAGAGTGTGAGAACCCGTATTTTCCCTTAATGTTTTTCCTAGGGTTTTTCCCTTTTAATGGCATGTTTTCTGCATTTACTGGCTTAGGAAAATTTTCTTGGTGGATTTTATGAGTAATTATAGTTTTTAGATGATTTTTCTAGCATTGGGTAGTTTTTGAAAAATTAAGAATATAGAAAGGACGTGGGACCCACCAGTGCGAAAAGCGCGGAAAAATTCGGCCAATAAGGTTAAGTTTCGGATACTGTGAAAATTTTATCGGGTGTTTAGAGATAAGTAGAGTGGGTGAAATGATTGATGTGAGAGGTAAAAGAAAAGATAGGATTGCATTTATGAGAGTGACAAGTGTCACATAGTTATTGGATTTGACTTAAGAAAGACTATTCACTATTTTGACTTTTGACCCAAGGAAGTAAATATCTCAAAAATTCACAAAAAATTACCATTTTCTTACCTTGTGTTGGCCGGCTCTCTCTCTTGCAAGAAGGAAGGAAATTCTTCAACTTTCTAGCTTCCATTTCACTCAATCTTCCACAACTAATCACCTAGAATAGATTCTACTCCATAAAAAACCTTTCTTCTAGTGCTAGTAAGTAGTTTGGTGGAGTTTGTTTGAAGAGCTAAGGTGTCCAACATCTCTCTCTCTCTTAATTTCTTGGTAAGTGATGCTTGAACACCCTACTACACCTAATGATGTTTATGTTATGCTTAGAAGTAGCTTGGGTGATGGTATATGTGATTTATTTCTTGGTTTGAAGTGATTTGGTTGAGTTTTTTATTTTTTGAGGAATTTTCTGGTTTCATATGATCTTGATGGTGTGGTTGTTTTGATGGTTGGTAATAAGGGGCTTTGACTCTAGTGGGTGTGAATTGTTGATAAATGCAATCAATTTTGGGTTTGGAATGAAATGTGAAAAGTTAGGGTTCATGAACCCCTAATCTGTCCGAAATTTTAGGTCATAGATAGAGGCCGAATTGGACTTTGTTCAAAACATGAAAGTTGTAGGTATTGATGAGTATGAAGTGCCTACAAAATTTTAGGGCATTTGGAGTAGTATAGAGTGAGTTATGCCGTTTTTACTGTTGCTGTTTTTGGTGAACAGAATGTCCAAACTGCGATAGTAATTGCCTGTTTTGACTGGAATTGGTTTGGATTTTGTTGTTGGTGTCTTCTGATGAAATGTAGCTTGATGTCCTAGCTATCATATGCCTTTGGAATTTCGGAATTTGGACTTGTATAGACTGAGTTGTGTTCATTACAGCATTGGGTGATTTGTAAACCTGTTTTTGGTGGTTCTGGTGTAGTATTCTGCGTTTTTGACCTAGTTGTGCTAAGATTTGGACTGAGTGGTCTTCTACATTGTTGTAGCCCTGGTTCTTAGATTCGAAACGGTGGGTCTTATACCCTAATCCGATAAGCGTAACGCATTTTGTGCCATTACCGCATTAGGAGGTCAAAACTGTTTTTGTTGTTGGAACAAATGAGTTACATTTCCTGATTTTCTGGTTTGCTATAATGCTTGAATATGTTTGCAAAACCCTATTGGGGTTGTGATTGGCATTGCTTTATGACTCGTTATCGAGTCTCATTGCATTTGTTTACGTGTTCTAGGGCGTGACGGTGGTTCACGACATTCTCTTGACGGAAGTGCATGAGATAACACTTAATTGATTGGTGAGTATACTACTCACTTGGATTTATAATGTGGCTTTGCTATATGTGATTGTGATGCCTTGAAGGCTTGTTTGGCTATTGGAAATGATTAGGGTGAGGGTGTACTTGACCGCCCTCATTCCTTTTATTCTTGTGACCGATTGTTTACCGTTTCACTGTATTACTGTACTGCTATATGAATTCTTGAATTTCATTCATGGAAATTGTTTGGGTGTTGGTTGGACGAGTATCCAACGGCCCTACTGTACTGAGCTCGACCCCGTTGGCATTCACTTGAATCGAGCCAGCGAGGGCTTGGTCGTGAAAATTGACTAGCCACGGGGACTGAAATGGGAATCTTGTGGTAATGAGACCCTTGGTTCCGGTGTACTCGAGTATCACCTAAAACTTACTGCTTGGAGTGCGGGCCCGGTTGGGGTATGTTGGGTGGATGGAATGGAAGTGAAGAGAGGTCTACGGTTTGGTACTTTTAACATTGACGGAGGGTCAATGGGTTTGGATCAAGAATGTAAGCGTGAAAATGGGCTCTTGAGAGCCGACCGTATCCTTTTACCGATTTGTTTTACTTCTTATTTGAATATTTGCAATGAACGATTATGCTTAAGTGATCTTGGTTGATTGTGTGATGTTGCTCACTGAGCTTTAGCTCACACCATTCCATTTGTTTTCCTTACAGGAAAATAATCACTTTTGGAAGCTCATACTTGTTGGTTGCCAAATTGAGCCATGTATATGTCTATTTTGATAGCTCTTTGCATGAAACCCTAATGTATGTTGGGTTCATCTTTTGGATTGGCAAACCGAACTTTGTATGCCTATGATGAATAGTTTTGACATGCCGATGTGGTTGTAAATGTTGAATGGCTATGTATTAAGGTTTGGTGGGATCTC